>NC_138768.1:395501777-395560140 GCF_965119305.1 Pelophylax lessonae
TTGTTAGAATTGAACTTACTTTGCAAGTGAATTGGACTCTGCAAGGAATCAAAACCCAGGCAAACTTTACTTATTATTGCATTCAGAGATTATTGTACTTAATCTCTGAGTGCAATATTTTAAAGACAGGTTAGCCAAACCTGTATCTCCCCTAATATGCAGTAAGTAACATTGTAGAAATTATTTATACAAAGGTGGAGACATGTAAGGTTATCAAACTTACTTTTAAGCAGCAACCACATTAGCAACATGCTAGAAATTAAAGAATGTTTGCCTTTTTAAGGAAGCTACCATATTGTAAACCCTGTTGCATTCTTGTCAAGGCATGGCAGAATTGCCAACACCAAACACTGTGAATGGTACATGTTTCTGTTTAAACACCCTGTAGTGACTATGCTGTGTGTATGTAAAGGTTAACCACATAGTTAACCTGCTCCAGTGATGATTACTTTCAGTATGTTGGTGCTTAGATTGTTGTCCCAAAGCATGAAAATGGCTGCACATGATGAGTCTGTGTGTGTAATATGTCACATTCTAGTTGAGGCGATGGGATCTGAAAGTGTAATTGTCACATTCTGGTCACAGTAGTGAAATCTGAGAGTGTAATAATCACGTAGGTAGACATGTAACAAGCAGAAAGATAAGTGGTGTTGAGTGTATGAAATTGTCCATGGACAAAGTAGTCCAACAGTGCAGCATACTGTTGAGTGCTTATGACTAACTGAGAAAGAAAGAAGATGGCAATATGCACGTTATCATTTGGCATTTTACTGAAATGCTTCTTGAAACAAAAACATTCTTAAACGTGCTCTCAGACATAATACCAGGAAGCCATAAATAGTGTAGAGAATAATGCAGTTGTGGTGAACTCAATGATCAGCTGATTACTACTTTTTTTCAACAAATTTCTAGTACTTACAATAATGAAGATGCCAATCACAAATAGCTTGGTGTGCTATACAATTATGAAGGAATTATCGATAAATATCTCCCAGCATACTACTATTTTTTTTTTTTAACTTAAATATTCATTTTGGAATGAAACCTATTTACAGTACTTTGCCACTTTACTATTTTATTTTCTAATTGAAAGTTATTAATATATCCCATTATTATAGTTTCCTAATAACAGTTGTTGGTATAAGTTGTGGTGGTAAAATCATTATTTTATTAATCCTTAATTTTGCATACAGATTATTCATAGTAATCAATATTCATTTTTCTCTGCTTACTGTATCAGTATCATGAGTACAGCGGATGTTATTTGAGTGGTGACACACACAAATCTACATGTATAGAACAGCCATCATTCCAACAATGTTCCAAAATTACCTTTTACTGAAGTCCCAGGCCTTAGTTCTTGACAGACTTCAGACTATGCCATTTGTCACTTTAAGAAAGAGGGTTTGCAGATTGTTAAAATGTAGGATTTTTGCTGATACAAGACTTTAGTAAACAGTCATTCTGCAACATTTTTAGGGTGCTGCCTTTTCTCTGTTGCAGATATTGCCTCATTTCCTGGCTGTTTTTTCCTGTTGCAGATTTTGCTTGATTTTCTGCCTGTGTAGAACTATTTCTTCTCCATGTAAATTGTTAAATACAATTGAAACATCATCTCCGTTTCCTCTATGCAAATGCATAAAATTATTTTAAAATGCATATTACAAAATGGGTTATCAACATCTCTAAAGCTTTAGCTCACAATTAATAACATTTAAGCTTGAATCAGGATCATTTCCATCTCAGTGGTGTGTTCAAATTATTTGGACTTCATTTACGGTGTTTATATATTTTTTTCTTTATTCTGTATTTTTTCATTTGTTTTCTTTTTGACATGGTGATAATCAGTGAATTTTGAATGGCCGATAGCCAGAGCTTTGATATATTCTAAACAGGGATCTCAGATTCTGCATCTAATGCAAAAACTGAAAGTCCATGTTTATTTTTGCAAGAAGCCTTAAATGAAGCAACTTTTGCTCTATCTTTAGGCTACATTCACACCTGAGCGTAGCGTTTTTCGCGCGTTTTTTACCGCGATTTTACCGCGATTTTTGCGGCGTTTTTTACCGCGATTTTACCGCGATTTTTACCGCGATTTTTGTGCAGGCGTTTTTAGATTGAATAGAGATCAATGGAAAACGCCTGTAATCTGCCCAAAAAGAAGCTCATGTACTTTTTTGAGCGTTGGGCGTTTTGTATACAGCGTCAAAACGCTCAGATGTGAACAGGGGCCATTGAAATGAATAGGATTTGTCTTGTTGGGCGTTTTGAGAGCTGATCCTAGAGCAGAAAAACGCCCCAAAAACGCCCCAAAACGCCTAGATGTGAACGGAGCCTTAACGTTAACCTTTCAGTAACTTTCCCGATGTTTATAAATACATTCCTGATATTTCAAATATAAACCTTTTAAAAGAACATTGTATCTTTTATCATTAAAACATCATCTTTGAGCTGCAGTCAAATGACTTTGCTTGGGATGATGTCATCAAACCGCTGCAGACAAAAAACAAAACATGTCCTCCTCCTTCCCTCAAGTGCCTTGTTTCCTATTTGCCTTTTTTACTTCTCTAGACAATCATCATCTCACTGTATAATACCTCATTTTTGATTTGTCAAAATGTATTTCTTTAATAAAGATATATTGAAACTAAAAGAAAAGATTTCCATAGGCTTCTCTGTCCTTGTGATTAGACGGCCCATCTTAACTTTGTGGTAAGTCGCAATATAAGAGGCATCTTTGGATTTGTGATGTACAATGGAAGGGTTTTTAGCAAACATATCAAATTCATGTTCTGCACCTGTTTTGTAAAGACTGACCTATGTATTCTGGTTACTTGGTGATAGCCTTGTTATAAAAGAAAATAGCTTGAAACTGAGAAAATCACTTGAGTCGGAAATCAGAATTTCTGGAGTGGCTCTAAAGACAAACAGTGTACAGAGCAACACTAGTTGCCTTGGTTATGAGATGGAATGTTTGAATTTTGTCAGCTAATTGGCTATAGTTTAAAAAAGGAAAGTTAATTTTAATAACACGGAAAAGGGTTTGTGTAGCAAATACATATGTTTTTTTTTTGTTTTTTAACTTTACTTTAAAATCACATTGCTTTCATCTTAATTTCCATTAATGTTCTTAGAACAGAAAATTATAATTATGAACAGTACATCTTTAAAAAATAATTCTAGGTATGGCATTTTTACATCATTGCATTGGCTCGGCTTGGACCAATGTAACTATGCATATACCATGCCTGTAGAATCCCTCTAGAAGATGAAAATCACTGTAGTAGATACCCCTACTCATGTGTTCTCCATCTCATTTAATCAGAGAATGAATACAAAGCATTATCTGAATGGTGCCTGTTCTGAGCGGCTGACCTCAATGTTCACAATGCAGCCATCCAGTGAAGATCACTGCAGAAGGGGTGTCTACTACAGTTTTTTTTTTTTTTTACTTCTAGAGGGATTCCACAGGTATGGTGTATGCATAGTTACATATCATTGTGAAAAAAATACCATACCTGAAGTTCTTCTCGAATGCTCATATATGGTAAGACCTTTAGCAAATATGCACTGTACATCAGCATCAACTAATAGAGTTAAATGCGATTTGGAAATTTTTTCTGGAATTCCCCCCATTCAAGAGATGCATTCACCCTTTTAGTCCTTATCACTAATGTCACCAGGGGTGAAAGTGAGGGTAAATCTAAAATTCTGAGTTGTCATCAGAGCAAGAATAGAGGGGAAATCTTACAATGGGGAAACTTGTGATTATGTACCTGTGACAAATGTCATGGATATTTCCATTACATTGGGAAGATATTCTTTCGCTTCCTGTACTGGCTACAGAATGCAAACTGAAAGAAATATCTCTAACTGGACACAGATGGCAAAAAAAAAAAAGATATACTTTAAACCACACACTAATTAATGTATAACGTTTGGAATAAAAGGCTCTATAATGTTAGACTTTATTTGCTATACCAGTAGTTCTGCATGTGTATATGGCCATGAAATTTGGAATACTCCTCTTATTTTGGATTATGTGATGGAATAAAACATGCGAATACCTTCTATTGTAAGAAGACTTTACTGTGCTACACACTGTTGAGGGAGAGGGCTATTTGAATGCTTCAATTACTTCCCAACATAACCTGTATGGCTATTTATTGAATTTATACATACTGTACATGCCTACTTGCTGATTTTGTGCTAACTTTTGGATTATCCATATTTCATAAAATCCATATGACACCGTGCCTAGTCTCATCCTTTTTCCTTTTCCTATTTTTTTTGGTTTGAAGGCTAAAATGTGTTAATTGCATGTCTACTTTACAGTTTTTTGTAAATCAAGTTACACATGCATTTATTCATAATACACAGCCATGTTTAAGGGGAAAGGAGTAAACAATTATTAAAAGTGAGCACAGTATCACGTTATTCAGTAATGTCCCCTGGGTAAAGTGAGTATACACTTTGCAATGTGTACAGCTTCTACTACTTTAAAATCCTAGCCACAATATGTCATGTGCTGTGTCCTACATACTGTATAATATTTAGCAGTGTCTGCTAGCTTCCCAGTACTTGTCTCAGGGTGATATATTTGTGGTTGGTATATAGTATCAACAGGGCTGGGATGGGGGAAGGTGGAGGACACCACGTGGAAAGCTGCACCATCTGCTGTGCTGGCTAGATCTTACTGTCCTGCCCACAGCTATGCAATCCCCACTGGTAGAGAGCAGGAATCCTATACAAGGAAGCTTCTTGTTCCTGCGCAGCATGTGGCCATGCCCACCAGTGGTATCTTGCATTTTTAGGAGAACAGGTCTAAGTTACAGTAGTGAGATGATGGAAGGCTATTTGTATGTATGTGTGGAGAGAGGATTGCATTGTTTGTATGTGTGAGGGTCTGGGGCTGCATTGTAACATTGTATATGTGTGAGGGGCAGAGATGGAAAGACCTAGGAAAAAACTGGTAAAATTCGGAAAAAAAATCTTTTAAAAAGCTGTTTTTTGTTTTCTTTTTCCTGAAAAATTGGAAAAAAAGTATATAAACGATATAACATGAAGACCTTAATTAAACATTTCTGAGACTATGTAAAGTCTTAAATTATTGTAAGTTCTCTCAGTTGAAGATAGCAAAGCCTGGAATACAGTTCAAGTAACACTGTACATTTTTAAATGCAGCTCTCAAACAAGAGAAATATGCATTTCTGCCACAAGGGGGGACTGCAGGGGAAAGACTCCAGTTTAGTTTGCTTGCTTTGCCTGTGGGCTCCATCATGTACCTCCTACAGTTGGCTAGATACAGTAAATTTGTCAGACAAATTAGTTTATTATTATTAGTATTACTATACAGGATTTATATAGCATCAACTGTTTACACAGCACTATACAATAAAAAGGGGGACAGCAAAATTCACAACACAGATCAATATAGAAGGAATAGGAGGGCCCTGCTCATGGAGCTCACAATCTAAAGGGATGGGGAAGTGGTACAGAAGGTAGTGGCTGCAGGGGATGATCTGATGGAGGGGACTCAAGTACAGTTCTTAAGTGGAAGTGGGGTAAGCTTCCCTGAATAAGTGTGTTTTTAACGATCGCCTAAAGGTGGACAGGGTAGGAGCTGACTGGACATACTGGGGCAGGGGGTTCCAGAGGATGGAAGAGGCTCTGGAGAAGTCTTTGAGGCAAACATGGGAGGAGGTAACAAGGGAGCTAGAGAGCAGGAGGTCCCGGGAGGAGTGGAGAGGATGATTTGGGTGATATCTGCAGATGAGGTTAGTGATGTAGCTGGGGGTGATGTTGTGGATGGTCTTGTATGTTGTGGTTAGTATTTTGAATTTTATACAATGGGGTAGGGGAAGCCAGGGAAAAGATTGGCACAGAGGGGAAGCCGTCATGGATGGTGGTAAGGTATATTAATCTGGCAGCCACATTCACAATAGACTGAAGGGGGGATAGACTGTGTTAAGTTTATTTTTTTTACCTTTAAATGATTCCTTTTAATTGTTCTCCACTATCACAACATATTGTTTACCTATAGTCTGGTCAGTAAACAGTTTTTAATTTTCCTTCTCTCAGTAAAAGGGTGAGACCAACATCTAGAGTTTGGAAACATTTCCACAGTGCAATTTCTGCTGAGAGCAAAGCTACAATTTGCAAATATTATGAGAAGAAATATTCTTTTCCAAATGCTACAATAATGACAAAACACATACTTGCATGCCAGTGGTTCTATAAAGACATTAAAAAATACTTTACGGATTTAAATAATGAGGACCATAATGAACGTGCAAGTAGCTTTTCTCCCCAGAGTTCTCATTATTGGTACATAATTCACAAACATTCATAGATACAGACACATTATTGTAATTTGAGAATTGCATCCTAAGAACTTGACACATTTGGTGGACTGTATTCCACTTCTTCAGGAGCAGATGCAATATATATAACTGTAAGGAAGTATAAAAACAACATTGTAGTCTGATAATTTAGGTAAAATACATAATTATTGTTAAAAAACAAAGGGTCCTGCTAGCTACTATGAATAGTTAAAATACCAATATAAAGCAGCAGGCACTAATCACCATCTCATATTGAAGTGCTGTGCAAATACCAAACTACAATTCTGCTGCGCTTAAACCAAAACTGAATCATAAACTCATAATATAATAATAAAAGTGTAATTGTTATAAATCATAAAAACATCATGCTTAACCAGTGCTAAATAAATAAATGCTGTGATTGATTAAAATGGAGATAAAATTAGAATAAAAAAATCTATAAAAATAGTCCACGACAGTATAGTTTATAATAACTGTGAAAAATATCCCAGTCACCAGTCTTCTTCTTTAATCAAAAAATACTCAATCCTTCTCTCTTTGTAAGTGTTCCAATATAACAAATCTGTGTTTAACCACAAATTTGCTCCCCCCTTCAGTTTAACTATCATCTTCAGCAATGCGACCTTGCAATTAAGCTTGGTCAGAATACACCTTTTAGCCTCTCCTGGTCTTGTACAGAAGTTGCCAGTTAGTTGTCAATGATTGATCTTTTTATGTCACCCCACTCCGCTTGTTGATATGCAGGTACCAATGCCATATGTGAAGAAATTGCAATAGTGCTTATACCTTTTAAAAACAATCTCCTTTTTTAAAAAACAAATGCTAGGTACTCACAAATTACTGGTGCTGCCAGCGCACCAGTCTATACATGTAGAGGACTCCTCACTGATGGTCTCATTTGTATACATAAGCTTCTAGCACACATTCCAGACTCCTGATTCCACAGAGCTGCCGGGTGTCATTACTGTCTTTACCCATCACCCCTTTGCCCGTTACTGTCTTTGCTAGGGATCTAGGGACTTCAATTTATGTATTGTGAAGGGAAATGGGGGGGCATGCATTGTCTGAGTGTGTGTGAGAGCAAGGGGTACTGTAAGGGACCTTTTTGTATGATTGTGCAAGGGGAAGGGGGCTGGGGAGGTGCAGTGTTTATATGTGTGAGGAAGGCAGGGGGATGCATTGTATATATGCATGAGGGGATGGGGCTGCATTGTATGTATGTGTGAGGTAAGGTGGTTGGGGGGCTGCATTGCATGTATGAGGGGGATGAGGTCTTCATTGTACGTACATGTGGGGTGATTGAGGTTTCATTGTATGTTTGTGTGAGGGGGCCAGTGAAGCTTCATTGTGTGCATGTGTGAGGAGACAGGGAGGTGCAATTTATGTATGTGTAGGGAGGGGGTCAGGGGGCTGCATTTTATGTGAGTTTAGGAAGAAGGTGGCTGGCTGCATTGTATGTAGGTGTGGGGCTTTCTGAATTGCATGTGAGTAGGAAAAGGGGGAAGAGTTGAGCAGTAGTGAAAGAGGGTTTAAGGGGTAAAAAGTGGTGAAAGGCAAATACAGGGGGCACAGACGTTAGCATTAGTGTAAGAAGGGTGTAAAGATAAGAAGTTAACAGTGGATTTTGGGGAGTTTGCTTCTGGAGGGAGAATTTTGCTACTGAATGGTGAACAGCGGAGGGCGGAGAAGAATTGTGGATAAAGGGTGCAAAACAGTGACAAGGGAATGCAGAGGAAAATGGGGGTTGAGGGATGCAGATGTGTGTGATGGGCAGGTGGTGCAGAGTAGAGGAAATATGCAGTGGCGGTGCTGGGGCAGAAGTGAGAGGTGGATTGTGATTAGGAGGGGATGGTTTGGAAGAGAAAAATTTTGCTGGGGCGGGTTTTAATTTGTGGAGAGAATTTGCTAGAGGGCCTATTTTCCTGAATGCCATTACACTGAGCTATGTATTGCCTCCTGTGCCATATATGCTGCTGGGCTAGGATTATATGACCTACTATGTATATTAAATTCTCCTGATCATCATACATGGTACATTGTGATGCACACAACCCTTACTGTTGTATATTACATACATATGGCTGCTGCACTCTGTATGCTGGCTGCTGCACTCTGTATGCTGGACAGTACCTAAAACTGCTCTCTGCACATTAGATACTCTTGATACCTGATATCTTTATGCCAAAAGTATTAATTGTCCAAACAGTTGCTGGTTGCTTTGTAATCCCTATTTTAATCAATCAGTTTATATGTATCTGCAAAACACTTGCTTGTGGCTTAGTAATTAGTAGTTAGAGAATCTGTCACCAGAACCAGATCAATTATTTTTATTGGGACACTTCTATTAAGATAAGCATAACATATACATGTGTGCTATTTTTTTTTAATTGGTTGCTCTTCATTTCTTTTTAAGCTCTGCAAAAGTATTAATAATCTGACACTTGATGTTGTATTTTAGTGTCTTCTACCCCCCCCCCCTTGCAGCTGTCAAGCAACTGCAGCCACTACCAGAGGTATGGTACAGCTTCTGGCAGAGGCATTACTAGAACCTCCAGGGGGCCCCGGTGAAAGAAACCATGAAGAAGGAACCGACTCCCCCCTTCTATCCGTGCTGGGCTTCCAGTTCTGGGAGGGCGTCAATGGACATACTTTCAGAACTCCACATTCTCTGTACCCCCTGAAGCGCGCATCCAGTGTGCTCTGTGACTGCTGTGTCCTTCAGACACAGCTGATCACAGATCACAGCAAAGGGCCAATCACTGTGGCCCTTTACCATGTGATCAGCTGATCACATGTAAACAGTCTTGCTGGTTATCAGCAGTCCTTTCCTCCCATGCGGTGTCTGTGTGAGGGAAGGAGAGCCATTGACCGGCAAGATTGTCAGTACATTGTTTACACTGATAATTAGGGCACTGATCATTGGTGCCCTGATTATTATTGCACCCCCATCAGTGCAGCCTATAAGTGCTCATCAGTGCCGCCTATCAGTGCTCATCAATACCACCTATCCGTGTTGCCTTTCAGTGCCACTTAACAGTGCCTATAAATGCTGCCTATCAGTGCCCATCATTGCAGCCTATCAGTGCCAACCAGTGCCGTCCATCAGTGCTGCCTATCAATACTACCTATCAGTGCTCATTAATGCTGCCTATCAATGCTGCCTATCAGTGCCCATCAGTGCTGTCTATTAGTGCTGCCTATCAGTACCCATCAGTGCTGCCCAGCAGTACCATCTATCAGTGCCTCCTTGCAGGATTCTAAGCTGAGAGCATCTCTTTATTACAGCCCAGAGCCTACACTGACAGTTCTCCCTCCTCCCTCACATTGATGTGAGAGGAGAGAGCTGATCTGCTCCTTCTCCTCCTGTCACTCTCCTCCCGTGTGCACCATGGGAAATATGAAGTCCTTTAGATGAATGATCAAAGTTCAAAGAAATTAGATCCAGAGACAGTTCATCCCAAATAAAAAAGTAGTAATGCAGCTGGTCAATATGATGTGATAGCGTGAAGTATAAGGTGCCACAAGTTGATGCTTTTTGGTTCCCGAGAGTAGGAGAGAAAAATCCCTGCCTGTGGGCCCAAAGCGTTGTCTGACCTACTGTGTTACTGACAAATGTGTAAATAACTTCTGGTAAGTGTGGTTGAATTAGGAGGTGGAGTACGTAAGGTGGCACAGAAGGTGGAATGTGAAGCATGGGGTTTATTTACTAAAACTGGAGAGTGCAAAATATGGTGCAGCTCTGCCTAGAAACCAATCAGCTTCCAAGATTTTTGTCAAAGCTTATTTGAACAAGTTGAAGTTGGAAGCTGTTCGGCTACCATGCACAGCTGCACCAGATTTTGCACTCTCCAGTTTTAGTAAATCAAGCCCACAGTGCACATATAGAAGCCCTATGGAGCACTATAAAGGACTGCACAAGCACGCAACACTTTTTTATTTGGAATGAACTGTATCTGGATCTAATTGTTTTTATCTTTACTACAAAAATTAAATAAGCTTGTTTAAGGATTGCACAAGCCTGTATTATTTTTGGTTGTGATTAACTTTATTTACAAATTTTTGATTCATGAATAGCATTTTTTTTAATAACATTCTAGAAAATGATCTATACTGTATGAAAAATATTTATTTTTCATTTGAAGATAATGTTAGCCCAGCCAGCTTCATTTGTTTACAATGCATCTTTGTTCACACCAACATTAGATGACATGTGTGCCTTACAACAGTCCTGTTTGTGACAATGTTCACCTCAGTCCACAAAATATGTATGACTCTTCCGATGTGTTATGGTAACATTATTCATATAATAAACAAGTGTGGTCCCCTACTAGTGTTCATGGTATTTGTTTATTAGGTCACAAATATTAATATGGCAAAGCCAACCTTGATGTAGGAAAAGGCGGTAGGAAATTTTCTCTCATTATTGGCTTTTATATTCTCTAGAGCCATTTCCAAAATTTAACAACAGTTTTAGATATATTGGCTCTTTAAACATGGGCAATCAAAACACAGAATATAACAAGAAAATGTATTTTCTTCCCACCATTAATCATCATTGGCAAGAATCTAAAAAGGCCACTTTGGAAACCCTGCAGGGAACCCTGCTCTGTTTGTTAGGTGATGGTAAGTGTGACAGTCCTAGTCACTGTGCTAAATATTGTATCTAGGTGCTATTGGAAATTTCCACTAAAACAACTATAGCATTTGACATTGAAAAGGTTGCTCCTAACAAATCCTCTGTGGCTTTAGAGCTAAAAGCATGTTGTAAAACATTGGAAGATTTAGAGAAGCAAAATGCTCTAGATAAAGGTTACAGATCACCATATATCAGTCCATAAATGCTTAGAGAGAACTATACAAATGCATTTCAGGTATTTGATATATGTAATGCGGCCAAACTGCAAACAAGACAAAGAATTGTGATTTTTTTTGGCCTTCTGGGGTAGCACCAATAGGGAAAAAAACATATTTAGTGGTGTGCCAGTATTTGTAAGGAGAATTCTGATAAACTAAGAGGTTTGAAATGGACTACTATTTCATATAACCAAAGTTTAGTCTTGGAAAATCATGGGCAAAAATTATTCCTGTAGAAATTAACCTTTAAGTGCAGAGAGCATTCAAAATACTAAATGGATACATCAAGGTAGTATTGCTCACCTACAGTGCAGAAATGTCAGTTTGTAATATTATAATAAAGTAAAATAAGGTAAAGGCACTGTCCCCACACTGCCTGTACACAACAGACACTAGCCCACAAGCTAAAACAGCTAATTTTAGAATGCTGGCTGTGGAGAAAGAGCTTATTAAAAAAACATCAAAACAATCAAAATACAAACTTTAGATTATTGCCTATGTTACTTTTTGGTTTGGGTTTGGCAACAGGTATTTAAATCCAAACTCTGGCTTATTGTCAAAAAACTTAGATAACATGAAGAAGATAAATAAAAAATGTTAAGGGCACCAAAATGAGATAGTACATACCTACTTTGATACTCAAGGAAATATCATTTGTTGAAGTTTAAAAAAAAAAACGACACGCTAACTATTAGTTGTTAGTGTGAACAAGGTCTTAAGGATGGAGTCCTGGTTTTTCTGCAGGTGGGAATAACAGTTAAGAATAAAAATAACAACATTATCTAGATTTACCATAGTATATGTTTTGTTGAGCCTAAGATTGCAGTCCATCCTTAATTGTTTTTGGAATGAGGACCATGTAAGTCGAAAGGGGGGACCATGTATTTTGGCACTGTTTGTTTTTTGGACTTACATCCAAAGTTATAAAAACTATAAATAATAAGAAAAGAGCTTTAAAAAGATATAGAAATGAACACTGTCATTTTTCAAATGTTACAAAGAATATACCGTATTTTTCGCCGTATAAGACGCACCGGCGTATAAGACGCACCCAATTTTAAAGGAGGAAAATCTAGAAAAAAAAGATTCTGAACCAAGTACTTTCAATGCGGAGTGCCCACAGCCTGTCCCCTTTCAATGCGGAGTGCCCACAGCCTGCCCCCTTTCAATGCGGAGTGCCCACAGCCTGCCCCCTTTCAATGCGGAGTGCCCACAGCCTGCCCCCTTTCAATGCGGAGTGCCCCCTTTCAATGCAGAGTGCCCACAGCCTGCCCCCTTTCAATGCGGAGTGCCCACAGCCTGCCCCCTTTCAATGCGGAGTGCCCCCTTTCAATGCAGAGTGCCCACAGCCTGCCCCCTTTCAATGCGGAGTGCCCCCTTTCAATGCGGAGTGCCCACAGTCTGCCCCCTTTCAATGTGGAGTGCCCCCTTTCAATGTGGAGTGCCCACAGCCTGCCCCCTTTCAATGTGGAGTGCCCCCTTTCAATGTGGAGTGCCCCCTTTCAATGTGGAGTGCCCCCTTTCAATGCGGAGTGCCTAGAATGCAGAGTGAACAGCGTACCAAGCCACAGTGACTTACCTGTTTTAGCGGCGGCTTCCTCTTCAGTCCCCGCGTCTCTTCGAGTCCTTCGAGTCCCGCCTCCTCCTCGGCCAATGGCATTGGCCGAGGAGGTGGAGGATCCGTGAGACAGTAGCGAATTTTCATTCGCTACTGTCACACAAATGGGCAGGCTCGATGCGCGCTGCTCTGTCCACACTTTTAGGAGATTCACAGTGTCAGAACGGAGCCATTGGCTCCTTCTGACACAGCGGCACGGGGGGGCGCGGACAGAACGATCCTGCGGGTCGCTCGGCTCAGACAGACAGTCAGTCTGAGTGAGGATAACTACCAGTAGTCGCTGCAGGGCAGAGCGTGAGGCGCGAGCGGGGGGCGTGGCAAGGACTCCACTTCTGGCTCCGTAACTGGCAGGCAAATGTGTATTTGCCGTATAAGACGCACAAACTTTTCCCCCCCAGTTTTGGGGAAGAAAAAGTGCGTCTTATATGGCGAAAAATACGGTATCGGCGTATCTAAAAAAGAAGTATAGGTTGCAAAAATTGCTAGCGACAGAAGACAGTAGGACAAACCCCCAAATATTCTTCAAATATATTCTTTACAAAATGTCAATTTTGAGCATGTAGGCCCTTTACAAAATAATCTGGAGTGGGTGACTGGGGACAAAGAGAAGGCAAGTTCATTAAAAACCTTCTTCAGCTCTGTATGAGCACAGGAGCATAATAGGATGATTTTGACACAGCCCCAAATGATCCACAGTTGATTAAAAGTGATATGGTCCATAAATATTTAGACAGCATAAAGGGGAATAAAGCACCTGGACCAGATGGCATACACCCACGTTTTCTAAATTAATTGAGCTCTGTCATTTTAAAGCCATTGCTTCTAATTTTTAGGGACTCTTTAATGACTGGCATAGTACCACTGGATTGGTTTAAGGCCAATGTAGTGCCTATATTTAAAAGGGGTCCAAATCTTTACCAAGTTGCTACAGACCTGCTAAATTAACTTCTATAGAAGATACTTGAGGACTACATAAAAGTCCATAAAGATAAGCTCTTATTAGAAAAAACATATATATTTTAAGCAACAGACAGCATGAATTCATGAAAGACAGAATTTGTCAAACTGATTTGATTTCTTTTTATGAGGGGGTAAGCAAAACATTAGACAAAGGAGTGGCTGTGGATAAAGAATATTTGGATTTTACAAAAATCTTTGACACAATTTGACACGGCTAATGTGTAAGGTAAAGTCTACAGGCTTGGAAAAATCAGTTTGTAAATGGATAGAAAACTGTCTAAAAGGCCATATTCAGAGAGTAGTAGTTAATTATTCCTGCTTTGAATGGTCTAAGGTTATCAGTAGTGTACTTCAAGGTTCAGTGTTGGGACCATTATTTTTTAATATCTTTATTAATGATATAGGGTCTGGGACTAAAAGTACCATTTCAGTGTTTGCAAATGACACCAAGCTATGCAGTAGAATAACATCTTCATGGGATATCTCCAACTTACAAGTCAACCTACAAAGTTTAATTGTGCAACTGTGGGGTAAATGAGGTTTAATGTTGATAAGTGTAAATTTATGCACTTGGGGGCTAAAAACATGCATGTATCATACATACTAGGGGGAGTACAACCGGGGAAATCCATGGTGGAGAAGGATCTGGGTGTTCTGGTAGATTATAGGCTTATTAATAGCATGCAATGCCAAGCTGCGGTTTCCAAAGCAATCAAAATTCTTTCTTGTATTAAGCGAGGTATGGACTGCAAAGAGAGAGAAAATTTTGCCCCATACAAATCATTAGTAAGACCTCATCTGGAATATGCAATTCAGTTTGAAAACCAGTTCACAAAAAAGATATTGGGGAACTGGAGAAAGTGCAGAGAAGGGCAACCAAACTGATAAGAGGCATGGAGGACCTCAGCTATGAGGAAAGATTAGCTGAACTGAATTTATTCTCTCTTGAGACATAAGTGATCCATATAGTGAACTTGGTGTTGAGTTATTTACTTTAGGGTCATCACAGAGGACAAGGAGGCACTCTATCTGTCTGGAGGAAAAGAGATTTGTGCTACAAAAGAAAAAAGGTGACTAGTAGGGATGAGCCGAACACCCCCCTGTTCAGTTCGGAGCAGAATTCCCTAACAGGGGGAAATGTTCTAACCCAAACAGCGAACCCCATTGAAGTCTATTGGAGCCGAACAGGAAAAATCAAAACTGCCCATTTTGAAGGCTTATATGCAAATAATTGGCCGTAAAAGGGATATGGGGGTCTGGATACTGCCCTGGGGGACAAGTGTCAATTTAAAAAAAAAACACAATAGTTTTTTCAGAAGCAGTAATTTTATTTGTGGCTTAAGTGCAACAATACAAATGAAAAATTCCTTTAATCACTTGCCAACCGCATACTGTATATATACGGCGGCATAGTGGCTCTCCCAGGCAAAACCACGTATCCATACGTCATTTGTCCGGGAGGAGATAGGGGGCACACTCCTGCCCCCCATCTTCGGCGGGGAAGCCGATGCGTGTGTCAAGCGGCTCGGATTGCTGCCTGACACCCGTGATCACTCCCTGCAGAGGGAGAAGGACGGTCGGCTGTTGTAAACACAGCCGACTGTCCTTCTCCATGGGATGATCACAGAGCTCATGTAATCCTGCTATATAGGATCACATGTCTCTATGGTCATCTCAGAAGCTTAACCCCCATACAGTTAGAATCCCTCCCCTAGGGTCACATTTAACCCTTTGATCACCTATACTGTTAACCCCTTCCTTGCCAGTGTCATTATTACAGTAACAATGCATATTATTTAGCACTGATTACTATAGTAATGTCACTGGTCCCCCCAAAAGTGTAAAAAATGTCAGTTAGGGGTCCGATCTGTTCACCGCTATGTTGCAGTCCCGCAAAAAATTGCAGATCACTGCCATTACTAGTAAAAAAAAAAAAAAAAATTAAAAATGACATAAACCTTTCCTGTAGTTAGTAGAAGTGATAACTTTTGTGCAAACCAATCAAAATACGCTTATTGCATTTTTTTAACCAAAAATATGTAGCAGAAAACGAATTGGCCTAAAATGCAAAAAAATTTAGATTTTTCATTTTCTTTTTTTTTTTTTTTTTGAGAATGTCATATAGCAGAATGTGAAAAATATAGTTTTTTTTTTTCTTCAAAATAGTTGATATTTTTTTGTTTATAGCGCAAAAAATAAATATCACACAGGTGATCAAATACCACCAAAAGAAAGCTCTATTTGTGGGAAAAAAAGGACATCAAATTTATTTGGGTACAGCGTCGCACAACTGCACAATTGTCTATTAACCTCCCTGGCGGTATAATTATGTCAGGAATTACATACCAAAAGCGGTACAATTTTTTTCATGGAAATATTGTTATGTATTATAGGCCTACAATTCTTAGTAATTACTGACTTAAACCTGACCAAAACAAGAGTCTAGTAGACATCCCAGATGTGATAAATTTGAAACACAAATGCATGAATTATAATCGAATCAATAATATAATTTTATTATATAATATATATAATAAAATTATATTATTGATTAGATTATAATTCATGCTTCATATATTATATATATATATATATATATATATATATATATATATATATATATATATATATATATGTGTGTATATATATATATATATATATATATACACACACACATATATATATATATATATATATATATATATATATATGTGTGTGTGTGTGCATGTGTGTGCATATATATATATATATATATATATATATACACACACATATATATATATATATATATATATATATATATATATATATATATATATATAATATAAAATGTGTTATGTGTTTGTGTTTTGTGCAACATTTTTTGAATTTCCCTCCCTAGTTCTGCTCCCATGCAGCATTGCTGCTGCAGGGAACGGAACTAGGAAGTCATCACACCGACGGAGGACGGAGGAGCGGCGGGACTCTCGGTTGGCGGTCACAGCAATGAGAGATCATCGCTGGATCGCCAGGAGAAGGTAAGAGACACCGCTGCGCTCTCTGCACATCCACCCCGAGCGTGACTCGGGGATACCGAACCTGCACTAAAAAATCCACCCCGAGTCACGCTCGGGATTACCGCCAGGGGGGTTAAAGTAACGCAGTGCCGAATCGCAAAATAGGGCCTGGTCATTAAGGGGGCAAATCCTTCCGGTCCAAAACTGGTTAAATATCGTGCCTGGGGGAGGGGGGAGGTCCCCTAATGTGCCTGTAATGTGTAATTGTAAAAAGGTAAAGTATCGTCACTACATATGACATACTGTATGTTCTAACAAGGGATTAGACCATTGTGGACCATGTACATTGTATTATGTTTGGAGTGATTGGAAGGTTTGCAGCAAATCATGTATATGCTTGTATATACACAAAAATGGTCCACAAAAATCTGTGGAAATGACCAGAGAAAATAGATATATTTACCTACATGTAATGGAGAGGATTTACTAAACGTAATGGGGTGGACTTACTGAAGGCACATAGATTGAGAACTTTGCAAGCACAGTTACCCCAGAGCTTAGTAAATGAGAGGGAGCTCTGCTGACTTCCTTCATCCAATATTGAGCAAGCAAAATTTTTTTTTTAATTTCCTTGCATGTGATTGGGTATTCTTTGTAAAGTGAAGCTTTACCTCATTTACTAATCTCTGGAGCAACTTGACATTTGTACAGCCTATTTAAAGTAAAAACTATAGGCACAACTTTTTGTTCATTTTGGCTAGAGTAAGGGAGGGTTATAAACCCCGTCATTGTATTTTTTTTATTTTTTGCTACCTGTGTCTCATTGGACAATTTCCCCTCTATCACTTTTCTAGGGAAAACCCAAAATGCGGGATTTTCTTTTACTTTCAATGATAATAGTAAACAGGACAAATATAGAGAGGGTGAATCTACCTAATAGGGTCACAGACAAAAATATAAACCTGACAGTTGTTCTAATCCACCTCCACTCTATCCAAAAATAAAAAAAAAGTTTTTCCCTTAGTTATTCTTTAAGTAAATCAACCCCAATGCTCTCCATATTTAGGTTTCTATGAATTACTGTTGAGAGAACTGATCTAAAAAGACAGAGACTACTCAAAATTTCCTATTATATTTTTAAATCAATAAATACCTCATGCCTGGACCACTTAATTACCACATGTATTTCATTCTTTTTTTCCTTCTGTGAACTGTTTCTAACCCCTTTTCGTGCGATACTGTATGACGGTTTTGAGCGTTTTGCGGTAAATACCACAAAATGGTATAGTGAATGGACAATTTCAGGACCGTATGCAATATTTAAGGAAAATGTGTCCAGACACCTAAATAGACAATGCGATATGCTTTAGCGAATGGATCTCAAAATCATTAACACAAAACATAACTAGCTCCTAATATCAATTGTCTGTGGTGAATAGCAAAAGCTGCATACTGAAAATGGTATGTGAAGAGCAATGTCTATGAGAACTGTCATTGGAAGCATGTGCTAATTATTCTGTGAATTTCATCCTGTATATGTGTTCAGTTGGCATTTAAAAGGAATGATTTTTGAAACTAACCAACTATGTAATTAGGCTCTGATGGAAGCTGCAATTCCCTGACTTATGTGACACATTCTTTCTTTGTTAAATCTAAACCTATTCAGGAGTCACTTACATGTAACTAGTATGCAGCATGAGAGTCTGGTCTTTTCCATAAGAGCCTAATAACATAGGTTTTTATTTAAGAGTGACCCCATGGGCCCAGTTAACACTTTCAGTGCAGTTTTCAGATGTGTTTCTCAATGTATATGTGCACATTAAAGCACAGCAACATAGATTTTATATTCATTTTCATTAATTTATTTTTCTTGTAGTTTTCCTATCAAAAAAAAGTGTTTTTTTTTTTTTTTTTTTACATTTACAGTTGTTAAATCTGCACAAATATATATCAGAAATGCAGGGCTCAAAATTTCAAGTCTTGAGCTACTAGCAGGGCCTTAAGGGTTACTCGCCACCAGTTGCCCCCACCCAACCCCTACCTTGCCCCGCCCCTAATTCCACCCCTAAACACTCCCTCTCATGAAATGACACTATTAAATGTTTCATGCAAAATTAAGTTACAAAAATAAATATTAACAACAACTTTATCAGTGCCCATCAATGCAGCTTATCAATGCTCATCAGTGCCCATGAGTGCAGCCTATCAGTTCCCATAAGTGCAGCATCATCAGTGCAGCTTATTAGTGTGGGCCTATCAGTGCCGCCTCATCAGTGCCCATCAGTGCAGCCTCATGAGAAGGCAATCGATATAGGGATGGCTGTGGGGACAGGAGGTCCGATGCATTGGTCAAAGGGCCTTGTGATATTTTTTTTATCACTGGGTTCAATGACCAACACTGGGCCATAAAGAAGACCATTCAGAAACATTGGCCCATCTTGGAGCAAGATTTGGCTTTTGGTCGTATACTTCCTAAGAGTGCCAAGGTGGTTTTAAGACAAGCTAACAATGTTAAGAGCATGGTTGCACCAAGTAGAATCCACAACACACAACGACATGTAAAAGACATCCCCATGTTCCTGGATATGTTAGGATCCTACAAATGTAAATTGAGTAGGTGTAAGGCCTGTGTGTTTATGCATCATGGGAAAAAGATGTTTCTCAGGAAGGATGGGCGGTCCTTTACAATTCAGCAATTCATCTGCAGTACTCAATTAATAGTATACAGATTGAGGTGCCCATGTGGTTTTCTCTATGTAGGCAGGAAAGTCCGGGCCATGCGTACCAGGTTCGGTGAGCATCGCCGCTACATAGAGCAAGAAAAGGACAAACACAGTGTCCCTCGGCACTTCTATCAGGTGCATGGAGGTAGTACGGAAGGTCTTGAGCTCTTTGGTATTGAGGCTAAACCCACGTCCCTTCCCTGAGGGGAGAGGTTCTCGCGGCTATGTAGGCAAGAGACCTTTTGGATCTTTTCGCTTAATCCCATGTCCCCCGAAGGGTTGAATGAAGAATTAGAGGTCAGCACTCTTACTTAAGGTTCAGCCAGTGGTCCCTCTCCCCTCCTCCTTTTCCCCTCCCCCCCTTTTTAAGTTTATTATTACGTTTTTTTTTATTGAGTTCGGTCCAATTTAGATTAATGAGGAAATATGCTCTAAACAGTTTTATATATAAATATAAACAGTTTTATATATATATATATATATATATATATATATATATATATATATATATAATATATATATATATATATATATATATATATATATATATATATATATATATATGTTAAACTGATAAAAAAGTGCACTGTGCTATGGATAAAAATATATAAAATAAAATAAAAATGGATGTGCTAGAAACCAAAATGCCACTGTTCAAAAAATTATTAAAATTCTTAAATGTGAAATTACTAATGCACAGCGCAAAAAGGTTGTGATAGAAAAATAAAATAGCACTAATAATAAACATATAATATGTGAAACACAGGTGGAAAGTGCAATGTGCAAGAAAATTGCAATAAAATAGTGTTGTGAAAAACCCAATAATTAATCATATACAATAAAGCACTTGATCATAAATAATTTCACGTGACAGTCCAAAAAAAAAAAGTATAAATATAAAGTGCATTCAGCAAGTGGCCATTGGGAGAATTATTCACTAGACCTCCAGGGATATCTATCTGGTTCCTTACTTAGGACACAAGCCTTTTTTGACTTTCTATGCTATATGGCATAGGGGTCATTTTAGTCCGTTAAGTGGAACATCCTAAGGGGGTGGATCTGCATCTACACTGCACTGGATTGCTGGCATGGTTTTGCACATATCTTTTCGCACCTCAACACTTGGACTTTTTTCACTGGCCAATTGCTGAATGCACTTTACATTTATTATTTTTTTTTGGACTGTCACGTGGAATTATTTATGATCAAGTGCTTTATTGCATATGATTAATTATTGGATTTTTCACAACACTATTTTATTGCAATTTTCTTGAACGTTGCACTTTCCACCTGTGTTTCACATATTATATGTTTATTATTAGTGCAAATTTTTTTTCTATCATGACCTTTTTGCGCTGTGTATTAGTAATTTCACATATATATATATATATATATATATATATAAATATATATGTATATATACTGTATCTATAATAATAATAATTTTTTTTAAAAGAATGTTTACAAGTTTTTTTTTACTTATTACTATATATTTATTTTTTATTTTTTATTGTTGTAAAACTTCCACATATAAATTAATTTTAAACTATTTGAAAGTATTTTAATATTATGATGTATGATTCATATTAAGGTTGTTTTTTAGCCCTATGCACTGGTCCCAATGTGATTGTACCTCTCCTGGTTTGGCCCCCTTAAGAAGAGGGGCATGGGAAGATAATTACAAAAAGCTAGCATTTTGTAATTATAAAAAAACCCAGAGCAATGAAGATAAGGAAATCTACAAGATTAGGCAGAAAGAGGCCAAGCAAGTTATAAGAACTTCTAAAGCGCAGGCAGAAGAAAAACTAGCTCAGTCTATGAAAAAGGGGGATAAGACATTCTTCAGATATATAAATGAAAAAAGGAAATTAAAACAAGGAATAACTAAATTAAAAACAAAGGACGGAAGGTATGTAGAAGAGAATAAAGGGCTAGCTGACTGCCTTAATGAATACTTCTGTTCAGTTTTTACAGAAGAAAAAGAAGGAGAAGGACCTCCACTTGAAAGGATGACTAATGAATCATTTGATGCATGTGTCTTTACAGAGGAAGACGTTCTAAGATTGCTGTCTAAAGTGAAGACAAATAAGTCACAGGGTCCTGATGAGATACACCCAAGATTATTAAAAGAGCTTAGTGGTGAGCTGGCAAAACCATTAACAGATCTATTTAACCAATCATTAGTAACAGGAGTCGTCCCGGAAGATTGGAAATTGGCAAATGTTGTGCCCATTCACAAGAAAGGTAGTAGGGAGGAATCGAGCAACTATAGACCAGTGAGTCTGACATCAATAGTAGGCAAATTAATGGAAACCCCATTAAAGGATAGGATTGTGGAACATCTTAAATCCCATGGATTGCAAGATGAAAAACAACATGGGTTTACTTCAGGGAGATCATGTCAAACAAATCTTATAGATTTTTTTGACTGGGTGACTAAAATAATAGACGGTGGAGGTGCAGTAGACATTGCATATCTAGATTTTAGTAAGGCTTTTGACACTGTCCCACATAGAAGACTTATCAATAAACTGCAGTCATTGAGCATGGACTCCCATATCGTTGAGTGGATTAGGCAGTGGCTGAGTGACAGACAACAGAGGGTTGTAGTCAATGGAGAACATTCAGAACAAGGTCATGTTACCAGGGGGGTACCTCAGGGATCTGTACTGGGACCAATTTTGTTTAATATCTTCATAAGTGATATTGCAAAAGGCCTCGATGGTAAGGTTTGTCTTTTTGCTGATGACACAAAGATATGTAACAGGGTTGATGTTCCTGGAGGGAAACACCAAATGGAAAAGGATTTAGGAAAACTAGAAGAATGGTCAGAACTCTGGCAACTGAAATTTAATGTGGATAAGTGCAAGATAATGCACCTGGGGCGTAAAAACCCAAGGGCAGAATATAGAATATTTGACACAGTCCTGACCTCAGTATCTGAGGAAAGGGATTTAGGAGTAATTATTTCAGAAGACTTAAAGGTGGGAAGACAATGTAATAGAGCAGCACGAAATGCCAGCAGAATGCTTGGATGTATAGGGAGAGGTATAAGCAGTAGAAAGAGAGAAGTGCTTATGCCGCTGTACAGAACACTGGTGAGACCTCACTTGGAGTATTGTGCGCAGTACTGGAGGCCATATCTCCAGAAGGATATAGATACTCTAGAGAGAGTTCAGAGAAGAGCTACTAAACTAGTACATGGATTGCAGGAAAAAACTTACCAGGAAAGGTTAAAGGACCTTAACATGTGTAGCTTGGAAGAAAGAAGAGACAGAGGGGATATGATAGAAACTTTTAAATACATAAAGGGAATCAACTCGGTAAAGGAGGAGAGCATATTTAAAAGAAGAAAAACTACCACAAGAGGACACTGTTTTAAATTAGAGGGGCAAAGTTTTAAAAGTAATATGAGGAAGTATTACTTTACTGAGAGAGTAGTGGATGCATGGAATAACCTTCCTGCAGAAGTGGTAGCTGCAAACACAGTGAAGGAGTTTAAGCATGCATGGGATAGGCATAAGGCTATCCTTCATATAAGATAGGGCCAGGGACTATTCATAGGATTCAGATATATTGGGCAGACTAGATGGGCCAAATGGTTCTTATCTGCCGACACATTCTATGTTTCTATAGTTAAATTGTGGTGAGGTACCAGTATGGGTATGACTTAAGGAAGGAGGCCACACCTCCGAAACGCGTCATCATAGCAACCTACGTGGTTGCGTATCAGTCTTTCCATCTCCCTCCCCCCACCACCTATTGTCTTCCGGGAGTCCCTGACGTCCATGGGCAGTGCCAGCTGGCTGCAATTTTTTGGCACTGATCAGGCTGAATTGATGGGCACTGTTGTGGCTGCATTAATGGGCATTGATCAGGCTGAATTGATGATCACTGCTGAGGCTGCAACAACCTGGCAGCCATGATGGGATTATTTGGTCAGCGCATAAACTGGTGATTTTTTTGTCTTTGATGCAGCCTCATCAGTGCCTATCAATGCAGCCTCATCAGTGCTCATCAATGTAGCCTTATCAGTGCCTATCAATGCAGTCTCACCAGTGCCCATCAATGCAGGCTCATCAGTGCCCATCAATGCAGCCTCATCAGTGCCTATTAATGCAGCCTCATCAGTGCAGCCTCACCAGTGTTCATCAATGCAGCCTCACCAGTGCCCATGCATGCAGCCTCCCCAGTGCCCATCAATTCAGCCTGATCAGTGCCCAAAATTGAAGCTTCACCAGTGCCCATCAATGCAGCCTGATTAGTGACCATCAGCGCAGCCCTCATCGGTGCTCATAAATGTAGCCCCACCAGTGCCCATCAATATAGCCTGATCAGTGCCCATCAATGCAGCCTCATCAGTGCCCATCAGTGCCCATAAATGCCCATCAATGCAGCCTCACCAGTGCCCATCTGCATTGCTTGACCAGTGCCCATCAGCGCAGCCTCACCAGTGCAGGGGAAGAGAGAGGACAGGAAGAGGAGAGGCGGCCGGATCATCACAAAGAGCTGGGACAGCCGGCTGGGACAGCTTTGATTTGAATAGCCCGGTATTCCCAGTGTTGTCAGTCACACAAAGTCCCACCTCCTATGATAGACGTCACACATCCCGCCATTGGACCAGTGCTCTGTCTATCATAGGACCCGAACCAGGAGGCAGGACTGTGAGCGTCGGGAACACCCGGCAATTCAAAGCAAAGCTGTCACAGCCAGGAAATTTACAATAATAAACCAAGTGAGTTGGGGATCCCCCTAATAATAAACAATTTGTATTGTGTCCTCTGTGATGCTGGGGGTTAAATGCAATTCTCAGATTTATTTTTTAGACTAGTCATATAAGACATTGGCCAGGAAAATGTCTGCTATGTAAAAGACAATGGGACAGTGGAACAGTGGTGATTTTATTTCACAAACATATATGTGTTTGCTTGGGGGACAGTCTTTACGTTTAATTGTGTGGGCAGCAGAATGTTTTGAGATATGAAGGTGCAGTGTTCAACAGACAATAAAGACTTTTCCTTCTTGTTTGTTTTGGTTACTAACCCCTGTTTAACCCCTGTTTACCTTACCTTACCTGCATTCCTTTACAGCTCTCTACAGCTGCCACTGATTGGCTATATCAGAAATTCACACTAGCAGTGCCAATCATATGACAGTGCTCAGGCCAAGTGATTATCTGCTAGGTCCTGGCACCATCGCAGGGGTGCAATTTATATGCTCCTCCATATCTAGAGGTGCCAGGTTGTGTCACTGGCTGCAGAGAAGCAAGGAGCTGTGTGGGTGCACAAGTAAGGTAGGTATAGGGTTGTCAGGGGGTGTCCTTTCCAGAGACACCATCACGTTGCCATGCATGAGCAAGATGACAAAAAAAAATAATTGTGGCACAAGACCTTCCTCTCCAGAGTAACATGGCAGTTAATGCTAAATTAAAGAGTTACTGGTGTGGCAAGTGATTTTTTAAAATGTTGTTCTCTGATGTACTATACTTCAGGACTCTCACTAAATTAAAGCCTAAATCAGCACAGAGGACAGTACTTCCCTCCTCTGCCCACAAATACCTGCAGCAATAATCTTCCGGTGCTGTGGAGGTTAATACTACCAATGGGCCTGTCATCGGTACTTATCAAAAATGCTGACTATGCACACCCTTTTTGCCTCAATCCTCCACCCTTTCTGCCCCAATCCCTCATAAAAGAGACGAGGATGTGCACCTTTCATTCATCTGAATCGCTGATTAAAAACAAAAAACATTTAGGCTTTAATAATGACCCAAAGTATTAATGCCACAGTAATAAAAGAAAAAGCAACACTAGAGCGTTGTATTTTTCATTTACTGGTACACTGCAATGAACCTTACTATAAGACTTACTTGGTGAATATTTGCCATTTACTGCTATACTTTGTACTTTACTATAGGAATGTCACTTGCTTTATAGAATGTGCCACAATGTTAAGTGGTACTGAAAAAAAAGCACTAGAGCAGTGTATTTGTCATTTACTGCTATGCTGCAGTGGGGCTCTCACTTACTGCATAATATGCCCAACAGTGTTGAGACTCTTATACTAAAATAAAACACTAGGGCAGTGCATTTGTCATCTTATAACAAACATGCATTGCCTGAAGCTGAATATGTGTGCATTACACGGTCATTGTGATCTGAGTGGATGGAATTGTACAGCAGTAACACTGCCAAAACGGGCTCATTTATCAAAGCAATAAAAAGAGCAATGATGCTGTGCAAATTGTATTAACAAATAGCAACCAATTTGATTTTAGTTTATTGAGTACGTCAGTGAAAGCTTTATTTATATTTTGCTGCTATATATTCGTACACTCTGCTCTTTAAACCTGATCTTCCTACGTCTAGTGTTCTACTTTTTGAAAAGAATGGTTATATGATATATTACCAGTTCATGAAAATGTAATAATGGCCACTTACACACAATCACTTTTCTTGGTGGTCCTTTCTGAATTCATATACTGTAGAGCAGGCCTGAGTTATTTTTTCTGCTGAAGTCACACGTGTGGTGACGTAACGTGTAGGGAGGAGTTTTGGGTGTCGTGTAGCTCCTGTGTCTCGACCGGGCCAGAAGAGCATGTATTGTAAACTGTGTTTGGATCCCTAGCTGATGATCGTGTTTTAAATTTGAGTGCCACTGTGTGTTTTTAAAATAAATGGTTACATTTTACACAATGAGAGTCTTCTTTGCTTATGTATGCTGGAAATCTGGGAGGCAAAGTGTGAGAAGAATCGTACAAAAGACACTGGATGGATTAAAGGTGATCTCAGAATGAAGGAGAGTGTGTACTATTAAGCTTGATTGATCTATACAAGAGTATAGATCCTATCTGGGAGTTGAGTGGCGATCCTTTCACTAATAGTCACAGCAGATGGTTGCGAGAGTAAAACATGGAATGTGACAGAAATAAATAATCACCATATTTTCACCATTGCATGGAGTGAAGAGCACTGAAGAGCACTGAAGAATTTATTCACTATTTGAGACTGTACAGTTTTCATATATAACTTTGAGCACTGGTAGATTGTATTGTATGAGAAGATTGTGTGTTCATTTATATTTATTTTTATTCATTTTAATTATTTCATATATCACAGGATATATTTCACTGACGAAATACCTGTACTGAATTTTTATATGTATTCTTATTTAGCTATCACTTTGAGGTAACGTAAGGTTCATATATATATATATTTTTATTCATTATTTTGATTTTTAGGTAGAATGAGCGCTGCATCTTTCTTGGTTATTTTTATTTTAATCTAATGTGGAGACACATTCACTTGGTGCTAGCAGCTATTGTTTACACATAGTTTTATTTTATTTTATTCATTAATGGGGTAGCGCATAGGTACAGCCTCACTTTTATTTATTTGTATTATTATTATCATAAAATTAAATTTATTTGCATTATTATTATTATTAATACAAACTATTGACACTTTGGGCCCAATTTTGACATTTTCACTTAGGGATGCATCCACTTTTGTTGCCAGCGGTTTAGACATTATTGGCTGTGTGTTGAGTTATTTTGAGGGGACAGCAAATTTACACTGTTATACAAGCTGTACACTCACTACTTTACATTGTAGCAAAGTGTAATTTCTTCCGGGTCTTTGAAGTATTACGATCATGATAGGTCGACTCCGGAACCGGAAGTGCGTCATTGCACGTCCGGGTCTTCGGAGGAATATGCTATGATTGGCCAACTCCGCAACCGGAAGTGCGTCATTGCACTTCCGAGTCCCCGCCGAGTCCGCACCGGAAGTCTCCACTTGCCAACACTTAAATGAGAGATGTGGACAGCGCGGCTGTAGCTCCAATCCCAGAAGCCGACTTGTTAGTGGAAACGCGTCGGGGGGAGCCAGCCGTGCTGTCATAGGTCCCGGTTTGTACTGCAGACACCCGCGACCGCCCTGTATTTGCTGTTTGTTCGTCCGGAATGTGTAAGTGTACCCTCATTCGTTTTATCATTAAAGTCGAAGGTAATGCACTATAGTCCTCTTCTTTTCTCTGGGTTGCTCTGTCTTGGCATCTCCCCCTGCTTGGAAGCCTACAGATCCCCCCCCACTTCGGAAGCAGCTGATTGTTCCGGTCCATTCCGAGAGCCATCCCTGCCAGCTTGATCAGTTGGGGACTTCTAGACACAACCAAGTACATGCTCACATCTCTCCACATTGTGGTAAGAGTCCACTCCTAACACTGGGTGTCCACATGTGTATATCAGGCCACTGAGAATCACTTTGGATCATTTTTTGGGACGAGGCCCCACCCACCTCCCAACACTCCCTTACCTTCACTCCAATTTGAAAAGAAAGACTTTTTCACAGTTTTTGCACTTTTGTTTTGGACTGAATGCATATGATTTTTTAAATCCGGTTACCATCCATGTACCTTTGAACACTTGGTTCATTATTTGTTAGCGCACTTTGGTAACGTTTTCCATATTGCCATCTTCTCACGTTTAATTTAAATTTCAGTGCTGCTTTCACTTCACTTCTCATCACTTCAGGACTGCGCACCTATTTTCTTTCACATCATATATATATATATTTTTATTCATTATTTTGATTTTTAGGTAGAATGAGCGCTGCATCTTTCTTGGTTATTTTTATTTTAATCTAATGTGGAGACACATTCACTTGGTGCTAGCAGCTATTGTTTACACATAGTTTTATTTTATTTTATTCATTAATGGGGTAGCGCATAGGTACAGCCTCACTTTTATTTATTTGTATTATTATTATCATAAAATTAAATTTATTTGCATTATTATTATTATTAATACAAACTATTGACACTTTGGGCCCAATTTTGACATTTTCACTTAGGGATGCATCCACTTTTGTTGCCAGCGGTTTAGACATTATTGGCTGTGTGTTGAGTTATTTTGAGGGGACAGCAAATTTACACTGTTATACAAGCTGTACACTCACTACTTTACATTGTAGCAAAGTGTAATTTCTTCAGTGTTGTCACATGAAAAGATATAATAAAATATTTACAAAAATGTGAGGGGTGTACTCACTTTTGTGACATACTGTATATGTACACTATATTATCAAAAGTATTGGGACACCTGCCTTTACAATCAAATGAACTTCAATGGCATCCCAGTCTTAGTCCGTAGGGTTCAATATTGAGTTGGCCTACCCTTTGCAGCTATAACAGCTTCAACTCTTCTGGGAAGGCTGTCCACAAGGTTTAGGAGTGTGTCTATGGGAATGTTTGAAGAGTCTTCCAGAAGCGCATTTGTGTGGTCAGGCACTGATGTGGATGAGAAGGCCTGGCTCACCGTCCACACTCTAATTCATCTCAAAGGTGTTGTATCGGGTTGAGGTCAGGATTCTTTGCAGGCCAGTCAAGTTCCTCCACCCCAAACGCGCTCATCCATGTCTTTATGGACCTTGCTTTGTGCACTGGTGTGCAGTCATGTTGGAACAGGAAGCGGCCACCCCCAAGCTGTTCCCACAAAGTTAGGAGGATGAAGTTGTCCAAAATGTCTTGGTATGCTGACGCCTTAAGAGTTACCTTCACTGGAACTAAGGGCCAAGCTCAACCCCATAATACGTAGCAATATTTCCAGGCATTGGGCCTGATATGGTTCTGCCATTGTTACCAGTAACACTTCCAACACATTTAAGTTGAAAACCCAAGTGTGAGAGCTGAGACAATGACCATTTCGGCATCTTTGGTTTGTTTTGTTTATTTTGTAATGGGGATGGGAGAAGGGAATGAGTAGGATACTCATCTGGCTCAACTAGGTTCAACTGGGACACTGTACAGAAAAATGCCTGTCAGCGCTGACTTGATGCCAGCTGAATGCTGGCCAATGCTCCCTGGCACTTGAAGATACTGTTCTGCTGAACTGTGCTGGAACTTCAACTTTAATACTCAGGTTAACTCAGAAAATCCAGGACTATAGGACATTTGACTCCTGGCACTCTGTTTAGCTCAAAAGTCAGATGAAAAGCTCCCTCTTGCCCTTCACTGACTGAGGTAGCTCATTGTAACTGCTTGTGCTGCTGCAACACTTAACACTGTACGCTTAACTCTTCAGGGCCCAACCGCTGTCGCCCTCTCCACACTTCAGGGTACTCTCCCTAGGCACCCCCTCTGACTCTTCAGGGTCCTCTTGCTAGGCACCCCCTCTGACACTTCAGGGTTCTCTCACTAGGACCCCCTTCACACTAGCTGGCTCCTGGATCCCTGGGACCTTCACTTGAGTGGTCCCCTCTACACTTCAGGCAGACCCTCAGGGGCAATTCACAGTACTCACAAACTTGGCATGCTTTCCTGGAACTGAACCCCTCTATCTCCACTGGTCCTCGGCACACTGGATCCTCTCTGCAGCTCAGCTCTCTCTCTTGACTCTCAGGCAGCCACCCGAGACACCCAATCCTTCTGACAGGAGGAGAGTCAGCCGTACCCTCCCTCCTGGGACTCTGCTTCCTGCCAAAGACACTGCGTCATGCGTTCCCCTCAAACTTATACCCACTCCAAGAATCCTCTGTGGCAGAATCTGCCTTCTGGAGTAGATACAGACCTGAATGAGACACTGATTGGGTTTCCTCCACTGCCCAATGAGAATCCTCCCATGGAGCCAGTGGGGAGATTCCCCTCTCAGCAGCCACACCCGGGAGACATGACAGCCCAGCTGAAAATCATGGCTCTGCAATCAAGGCCCACTATACTTTTACCTAGCACCTACCTTGTAGGGTGCTACATATATGTATATGTATGTGTATATATATATATATATATATATATATATATATATATATATATATATATATACTGTATATGACGCAAAACTGTCTTAGGAACAAGACAGCAGTCTTTTTTTTTTTTTACTATTTCATGCTAATTGTATCTGGTGCTGTACAGTTGTGGACAATACTATAAACTGCCAAAATACTCTTCTTACAAATGAAGGGACAAAATTGCAAATGAAGACATACTATTATCAGAGAACCTATATAAAAACTGCAGTGTGGATAAATACATTAGTCACCAGTCACCACAGTTAAAAAAACATTCAGAAAAACAGTGGATGTAGTGTATGCTGATTTGTCATGGGACATTCCTCGAATTGCGAAGAAGTCTTGAACAATAATCTAGACCCAATGTGAACTACATTTTTCAAATATTTTCAAGCATATGACATTTAAAAAAGATAATTGCAGGGCAGCAATTTTATTAATAATTTGAATGAAAAATTAAAAATGCATTATTCCTTTCACCACTTCAATACTGAACACTTTTTCTCCCTTATTGCCCAGGCATATTTCCAGCTTTCAGCACTGACACACATTTATTCACACAAATAGAGCTTTTTTCAATGGTATTTGTCACCACTATTTTTTTTATTTTTTGCTAAATAAATGTTCTGTTCCAAAATTTTGAAAATAAATAATCTTTCTTCATGAATTCAGGCCAAAATGTATACTGTAAGAGAATGTAAAATCTGAGCTTGGTGTAAATAAGGAAAAATAGCAGCCACTTAGCAAACTGTGATGCTAATTAGTAGATTATAAAGGGGAAAAAAAACAGCGCTCCAAATAGTGAAACAATATATAACATTCAGTTCTACATAAAAAGTGAAAAAGTGTCCATGTGCAAAATAGAACTCAATCTTCATAATGCAACACAAAAAAACAAACAGTCCATAAGTCCAATGAAGGAATGATTATAATTTATGGTCCTGGACATTTGGTAAGAAGTCTGAGTGTGAGGCTGCTGCTGGTGATGGATCCCTTTACTTTCACTCTGCACAGATAATTCCTTCATTGGATTGTTTTGCATTTATGGACTGTTTTTGATTTTTTTTGTGTTGCATTATTAAGATTGAGTTCTATTTTGCACATGGACACTTCTTCACTTTTTATGTACAACTGAATATAATATATTGTTGCACTATTTGGAGCGCTGCTTTTTTCTCTTCAAAATCTATACTGCTACATTTCTTTTTTTAAAATAACCCAAATCAGTGCATATCTTTTAGTCTTTAGGAAACTCAACAAACTATAGTATATACAGTATATACTGTATATAAAAATAGATAATTTCTGATGTACTGATGGATTATCTCATTTCTTGAGGCCCGGAAATGCCAGGACTGTACAAATTTCCCTCAAATTACCCCTTTTTGGAAGGGAAACAGTCCAAGATATTTAGTAAGAGGAATGGCAAGTTTTTTGAAGTTGTAATTTTTTGTACAATTTTTTGCAAAATTAGGAAATTTAGAAAAAAAAGTTCACAATTCTTTTTACATACTGTCACTAGTGCAGTACAGTATCATCAAATAACTGGTGTGGCAGTGATCAGGGATACTGACTGGTGACAGTATGTAAATATCTATATATATATATATATATATATATATATATATATTTTTTTTTTTTTTTTTATTATTATTATTTATTACATTTTTTTTTTTTTTACAAACAGTGACCAGAGCAATACAGTGTTACCACAGTAACACTGTACTACTATAGGACGTGGTTAGTTTTCCCACAGTACAACAACTTGCTTACACATACTGTCCATGTTACATTATTTTGTAATGCATGTACAGTATATTTAAAGTAATGTTGTTAAAAATCCAAAATAAATAAAAAATGTTGAAAAAAAGAAAAAACAACAGTGACACACATCTGATAAAGAGAAGAGACAACAAGGGTACAATAAACAAACATTTTGAGCAGTAAACTTTCAGGGCCTAACACATATAGTTACTTGAGGGCCTTTTTATGTGCCTATATTCATGGGTTGGCAGTTTAGATTGATGGCTAAGCATGCAGGTCCAGAAGGAGGAAGAAGGATGAGAAATAGAAGAATATAGTAGAAACTGGTAAGAGAGGGGAACTGTAGAAACTCCAGATGACAAGGGGGATCAAGAAAGACAATCAGAGGGCAAGAGTTGAGGGAAGGGGTTGAAACTGAAGAGGTAGGCTATACATATTTTAAGCTGGAAGAGTTCAAAGACGGAAAAGCATAAGTAACCCATAGTTTTTGATGTTTGGAGATATTTAGATTGTAAATCATCCAGAATACTGGAAAGCTTCTCATTAGCATTAAATTCATGCATCTCTTGACTTCTTGGACAAGGACTGTGGGCTTCTTTCATGCTTTGGCTACCATTTCTTTAATAGTCAGGAACATATATGTAGCTAATTTCAGTTGGTATGTAAAGGTGTTTCATATATCTTTATAATCACATGTATTCTTGCACTCCAGGCATTACCTTTAAATTTAAAGTAAGAGCTTTAAAGTTGAGTTTTTTGCAATCTGATACTAAGCTAATCATCTGTGTACATTGGGCAATTTGGCACCTTTCCAGTTCTCTTGCAACCATTGCTAATCTGTGCTCAAGGGGATGAAGGAATGTTTGCCAAATGCCAGTTTTGGCAGTCATATATGCAAGCTCTATATGAGAAGTACCTTTAATATGTCATTCCCATTTGCAACACTGATGATAATCCATTGTTTGAAGTGAAAGCAAAGTTTCTGGATCCAAGCAGAAACTGTAAAGTTCAAAGCACACCCAAACTCATTATAATTTGCATGTTTTTTACATTTCAGCTTGTCAACTGATGTACCATAAAGCAAAACAAAAACTATGATATATTAATACAAGTAGCAGAAACATTATTCAGTATGAGTCAGTAATTCTGCAAAATGTTAATTGTGTTAATTACATCTCAGTGAATAGGGACCTATCAAACCAGATTCATAATTACACAAAAAAGTATTAGATTGATCATTATAATTTGTTTCCATGTGTGTATGCCCTTTCATCTCCAAGTTTTACATGCTGATCAGCAAGCGTACATTTTATATAACAAAGACATTTTTTCACTAAGTTAAACAGCAATTTTTTTTGTTGTTTGCAGAAGTATATTGAAGTTTCTTGTCTGCTACATGTGGTTACCCTTAATGAAAAGAGGAATCTGTTGATTCTTTGGTGTCCAAAAATGATGGCATGTGGCAGTATGGTTGCGTGCTTGCTTCGGGGACATGTCACTTCTGTCTTGTCAGTCTGAGAGGCATCATTGCTGGCCAGCCTTCATAACAAATCATAACAGTCAGGTACAGCCAACAGCAGAATGTTGGCTATTCCAACATTTTCAAAAGCTGTCATTTTTGCCCTTAAAATAGATGAACATTTTCCCCTGAAAGTTGAATAATAATCTAGGTATTTGTACAGCATAGGTTATTGTTTCCTTACTTATCAGTTTGTTTCTAAACTTAAGGGATAATTTATTTATACAATACTAAGTGTAAAAATCATGTCTACTGTACATATCTCATCATCACGGCAAGGGACTGTCCTATATTCTAAAAAGATTGTACAGATATTTCAGCAAAGTTCATATATTCATGTCTTAGAGAGAACCCCACCCAACATAAAAAATATCAGTAAGTCCCTTAGAAGTGGTTGTGTAGACAGTCGTAACTGTTTGCATAAAGTGTGCAGGGATTAGGGTTCAGCATATCTGAGCAGGGAGGGGTCTTTTGGGGGACTGAACTTCAACTCCCCCCCCCCCCCCCTTTGGGAGACCACAATAACTCCATGGGAGGAATTGTCCATCAATACTGACTGTGTTGGTGAGGGAATTGAGTGATTAGAGGAAAAACATTTGCACGTTTATGGCTGGTTTTACTGAAGTCTCACACCTGGTTCCCAACCTGTTTATGTGTGACAGACGGCATGAGATAGGGTGTGAGACAAGTGAGACTGGTCCTGCAGCCTCCAGGAATGTGTGTCGCGTCCTAAAAAGGTTGTGGTATGGAGAAGGGCCTGGGCTAGGCTGACATATTTCTTACCTAGGAGAAAAATGCAGAAGTGGGTACCAGTCAAAAAAAGGTACCAGCTCTCAGAAAGAGATGAAGGGGGAAGAAAGGTGATGAGTGGTACTTTCCTTTTTAGGTGAAGGTCCACTTTAAAATTACAAACTATGATTTATAGAGACTTTGCTTTGTTACCATTTTGTGGGTCAATATATGTGAACATCTGCAATAATATATAAGGATATTTAACATTCAGGTGGCAGAGGTACAGTAGACACTGTTTGATTATTGCTTATGTAAGCTGATGTATATTGGCAAGAAAAAGAGGCAGCTAAAAGTCAAACGTTTTGAACATTTGAGGGTCATTAGGAAAAAGGAATTTTGCAATCCATTTGCAGAACATGCATGACAAAAACATGAAGCATAGGGGGGCCTAAGGTAATTGTGATCTCAAGATATAACAGTTGTAACAGAATATTGTTACAGAAAGAGGCTACATGTATATAAAATTTAAATACCATGCAGCTCAATGGTATTGATAAGGAACTAAAATACAATGCTTCCTGTGATCAACATCATTCGATCTTTTCTTTGGTCTTCTGAATTCTAGTGTATGAATAGGATGTCTGCTGTAATAAATAAATAATAAATAAATTGGCTGTTCAAGGTTCAGCCGAATTTAGAACTTTTTGCCCAAAAAGTTCGGAATTCGGCAACCAGAACCGACCAAAATGCAATGGGACAGGAAATGGGCTTTAAAAGCCCATGATTGGACCAGAACCATTAGCAAAAGCCAATTGAGGGGGCAGGCGAATGCTAGGAATGTGATTGGAGTGACTAGGGGGTCCATAGGCCAATCATTAGTGAACACGCCCCCCAGTATATAAGATAGCCCCCGCCAAATTCCTAGCATTGTTATACAGGGACATGGAAGAGAGTGGAAGCAGTTCTGTGACTTCTGCTACAAAGTGTCATTTAGTATTTATTAGTGTGAGGAAAGGGATATCTAGTGTAGTTAGAGTGCTCTTTTATACTTTAGTTAGATGCAAAAATGTAGTTTCTGTAGGGAAAGTGTTAAGTGCCAGGGTGACTGTAGTGTAGTGTAGGGTGAACTGACAGTGACTGCTATGGCAGGGGGACCAAACCCTTCCATATCAGGGTGACCGCTATAGAGAAAAGCTAGTTTCTCTGAAGTCACTTTCGCTGCAGTAATAAGGCTTCGCCCCTGTCAGCTTGCTTTTTGGCTGCAGGCGTCTATAGGGATTTTTTGAGCACATGTTTGGAGTCAGGCATGACATCTGAACATGTGTATAGGGGGTATATATACACACCCATGTATGTATATATACACCTGCACATATATAGGTGTGAAAGGAGCAGAAAACACTACTTGCGCTAATGAAATAATTAACACCAATATAGTTACGCTCCTATCACACCTATATATGTCTAAGTGTAAAATACATATAAGTATGTGTGTATATATACCACTATACACAAGTTCAGATGTTTTGCCTGCCTCCAAAGAACCCAAAAAAATGCCCAAAAAAACGCTAGCGCCAAAAAAAAAAAAAAAACGCCCAGGTGTGTTGTTGCAGGCATTTTTTGGGGGTTTTTGGAGGCAGGCAAAACATTTGAACTTGTGTATAGTGGTATATATACACACATATTATATGTATTTTACACTTAGACATATATAGGTGTTATAGGAGAGGAGCCATATTAGTGTAAATGATTTCATTAGCGCAAGCATATATTTCTGCTACTATCACACCTATATATGTCTAGGTGTATATATACATATAAGTATGTGTGTATGTATACCCGTATACAAAAGTTCAGATGTTTTGCCTGCCTCCAAAGAACCCAAAAAAATGCCCAAAAAAACGCTAGCGCCAAAAAAAAAAACGACCAGGTGTGTTGTCGTAGGCATTTGTTTGGGGTTTTTGGAGGCAGGCAAAACACCTGAACATGTATGTATATGTATATATATATATATATATATATATATATATATATATATACCCCTATACAGAAGTTCAGATGTCATGCCTGCCTCCAAAGATGCCCAAAAAACGCCTGAAACAAAAACGCCCAGGTGTGAAAGGAGGGTAACACCATCCCTGTGCTACTGAAATTCTAAGAAAAATTATCTTTTTTTCTGGTTCTGGACATGCTACAGAGCTGAAACTTCACAGGTACACTTTTTAGACCCCCCAGACACTAAATACAAAGAAATCTAATTTTTTTTTTCAATATTTTTTTTCAATAATTGGCTCTCTATCAAAAACGACAATTTTTAAGAACTTTTTTTGTGTGATTAATAGTCCCTGGGGCATGACCCAGAACCCTAGGCACTTTTTACGGGCATTTATTGGGTTTTAGGGCTTCAAAATGGTGTTTTTTGATTCCATATATATATACACACATATATTTATATATATATCTCTATCAAGAACGACAATTTTTAAGAATTTTTTTTGTGTGATTAATAGTACCTGGGGCATGACCCAGAACCCTAGGCACTTTTTAGGGGCATTTATTGGGTTTTAGGGCTTCAAAATTGTGTGTTTTGATTCCATTTATATATATATATATATATATATATATATATATATATATCTACATTACGGTCACCCTGACATGGAAGAGTTCGATCACCCTGTCATAGCAGAGTCAGTTCACCCTAAACTACATTACGGTCACCCTGACATGGAAGAGTTCGGTCACCCTGGCATAGCAGAGTCAGTTCACCCTAAACTACATTACGGTCACCCTGACATGGAAGAGTTCGGTCACCCTGGCATAGCAGAGTCAGTTCACCCTAAACTACATTACGGTCACCCTGACATGGAAGAGTTCGGTCACCCTGGCATAGCAGAGTCAGTTCACCCTAAACTACATTACGGTCACCCTGACACTTAAAGCTTTCCCTACAAAAACTAGATTATTGAATCTAACTATAGTGGTATATAGTACCCTAACTACACTGCATATCCCTTTCCTCACACTAATAATTGCAAAATGACACTGGAGCAGCTGGAGTAACAGAAATGCTTCCACTCTATTCCACAGCCTCTCTATTACAGTGCTAGAGATTTGGCGGGGCTATGTTATATACTGGGGGGCGTATGGGGGGCGTATTCACTCCTGATTGGCCTCTGGACCCCCTAGTCACTCCAATTGGCTTTTACTGATGTTTCTGGGCCAATCACGGGCTTTTAAAGCCCAGTTCCTGTCCCATTGCATTTTGAGCAGTTCTGGTGGCCGAATTCCGAACTTTTACCGCAAAAAGTTTGGAATTCGGCCGAATTTCGAACAGCCAATGTTCGGGTCGAACCAATGGTCGACCCGAACCGTTCGATCATCCCTAATCAGGAACCCTATATAGGGAATATGTTTGAACAAGCAAGCTCCACCCTGAAGAAGTCATGTGAAGCAAAGATTTAAGGTGATGGTGTTCTGTTATGGTGGTAATTACTGTGTTTTTTAGGGAGCCTAACAGGCCTAATTGAAAGGGAGACTACAGGCCTAATGCGGATTCCCTGTGTTTTCAGTGTCTGCATAGTGAGCAGCCATTGCATTAAATCCTTTTGAGGACATTAACATCAGACCCTGGTTGGATGGAACAATAGGTAAGATACAATGGGACATGGACACCTGATATTCTAGTTTGAGGTAGATTTCGTGCTGTTATGTGCTTGAAACACATATGCCCAATAAACAGTGTTTTGGCCTCAATACACTTATATGGATGTAACTGTGGATGCGTCTGTATAATAAATTGGGAACGCCGGATGTATTAATACATAATAACTAGTCACACCTGGTTTAATTACACAACTATTTAAAGAGGTGTTCCAGCTGGGGAAAAAAAATAAATAAAAGTCAACAGCTACAAATACTGTAGCTGCTGATTTTTAATATATAGACACTTACCTGTCCAGGGAGCCCACAATGTCAGCACCCCAGCTGATTTCTGGATCGGCTGAGGGGTGCTGCCACCACCATCTGCTCTAGGGGAAACTGGCAATGAAGCTTTTTGGCTTCACAGATGGTTCCCCACTGCACATGCGCAGGGCGCACTGCCGGCATCCTCAAATCTTCTCCTGTATCCTATTCACATCCTCAAATATCTCACCAAGCATTGCCGCTGTTGTCTGGTAACTGCCGTGACTGTGTCAATGTCAGCCCACAGTCATATTTTTTACAGGTGGCCGCTGGCCATAACGGACATTTACAGGCAGCCTGCAAATAGTTGGCAAGACTGGAATATTATATAACTAACATATTTTTTAAATGTGATCTCTCTAAAAATACTACTACTCCAACAACCAGATAACATACCTCAAAAAAACCTTTAATCGTCATTACTCATACTTTCGAAAATGACTATTGTCAAAACCTAGATAATGCCAACCCCTATATAAGTTAAGTAAAAAATAAAACAAAACCCTCCTCAAACTCACACCTCCATGCTACTAGATAAACACTCCTCATTTCTGTAGATATCATAGCCATGGATTATATATTCAAATCTCTCAAACACAGATGGGAGAACTCTATTTTAATGATTATCTAGCGTTTTCAACAGGTATAAAGGGGGGATTAGCAAAGGGGATTCTGTTTTCTTAATAATAAGTGTTCACAATGAGAAACCACTTTCAAGGAGAAGTGTGCACCATTTTGGGATCCTTCTATGTAGTAAAACCAGGGACTCCCCCAATCTACCCATGCCAGTACCTTTCATCTCTTGTTAACCAGAGCCATAGAATCAGCAGATACTATATTCTACCAGGCTGTTTAGTGTTTAGTGTGAGCTGCAGAGGCACAGACTCCTCTTCCACTCACACACAGGGCTCCAGCTTCTCCGTTCCATCTGCTCGTCTCCTGGCAAGGTGTGGCAGGAATGCGCCAGGATATCATCACTCGCCGAGTAAACACACCGCACAGTCTCTGCCAGAGCCACCCCCGGACTTGGGCCTTTACGGCCAAATGCAGCTTCAGATCAAATGATCATCTCAGTCATCTCTGGAACTGCGCATGCACAGTTCCAAGCCGAGCCAGTCACAGCCATTTTTACTGCCACTTTTCTCCCACTACGGGCATTTACGGGCAGGAGAAAAGTGCCCTGTTTTTACGGGCTGCCTGTAAAAATACAGGCGGTTGGCAACACTGGTTTAGTGCTCCATTATTCTAATCCCCAATGCCACCCCCAAAATGTTGCTACTAATTACCAGTCATACCCAGTATTGTGAATAATAGCATACTCTATAGTACACTTTTAACAGAATAGGTAATTAAATGAATAATCAGACATGGAGTAAAGAAGGCTATACACTAGTAGAATTTTGTTTAAATGTTGGTCAAAAAAATTAGAAAAAGAATATTCGCCAGAGCAATCACGTTAAGTTAAGTTAACTAATTTTTTATAGCCTTTAAATGTTATCCAGACCTGCTACTTGAATGGAATCCCATGGTGCTTGGCACTCTTACAGCATAGCTGTTCTCCTGCACTGTTCCTCTTAAATATAATATAATACAATATAATATAATATACATTTAATATTTAATAGGATGGCAAGCCTGAGATCTTAGGTGTCTTGCCCCAACAGAACATACAGAACATAATAAAAACATATTGCATCTTATGATTGCAGCATCTGCCAAACAGAAAAATATCAGTTTTGGGTGGACCAGTTTTTAAGATGATTTTAACTTTTTGCCTTCCCATGCATATCACAGTCAAACAATTGTTAAAATGGAATGATCAAAAAAACTTATGAGGCAGCTCTAAAAAATAATAATAATTGCAATCATCTGTAATGGTCCCCACAGGTATTCCTTTCCATTGTTGTTTTTCTTTTTCAAACCACCAAATGCCTGAGAAATTTCTAATGAAGTATGCAGTTAGAATAAAAAGCAATTTACAGGAACATATTTTTTCTTTGTGCTTATTTATGGAATTATTTAAGGCTGTGGCTGTATTAAATAAACTAGAAAGCAGGAATACTTTCAAAGTTTGAAAGCGTATTGCACTGCTTTCTATTTAAGTACCACTTCTAAAGATATATTCCAGTTGGAAGGATTTCATTTTTTTGGAACAGGCTGAGTTACAGTAGACTCAAAGCAGCCTCACTGCCCTAAGGCTGCTCACAAATTCTTTTCATATATTTATCTTGTGTTATCCATATACAACAGCAGAGAATCGGCAGGTTGACAAAGAGGCAAAAACCAAAGTACATCTTTACAATAGCCTCTTAAAGTCCAGCTACGGGAATTGCAAAAAACACTACCCTTGCTGAGAATCTCCCTCCCCACACTGCAATGGTTAAATGCTCATTAATGCTAGAGGATGAGGAAAATAATGTAATACTTGCCTTACTGCTCACCCAGCATGCTCTGTCACTTTCCTTTGCTCTGGGTTGTGCACAGTCCCTCGTTGTCCTCACATACAATTCAGGGCTATTGGTCCTGCAGTTTACTTGATTATATCATTGTGCGGCTGTTATCTGGAGTGTCTTATAGAAGGAGTTTTGGGGGACTGGTAACACAAATGGCAGAATGTCAGAATGTCTGCCAGAGTTATAGGGAAGGTGTAATACCTTGTTCCTCATCCGCTAGAGTAAATAGGCATTTGTACCTTGAAGTGCAGAAGGAGTTACTGCAAGGGTAACTGCTGATGACTGGAATGTTGTGGAGGCTTATCTTGCACCTCCTTCCCCACACTCCTGAAGGTGGAGACAGAGAGTGTGAGGGCACAGAGTGGCATGAGTGCCGGAGTAGCTGGTTGGTGAAGTCCGCTCTTATGTGGAGAAGCTGGGGGTCACAGTCCAAAGAACAGGATACCAAAGTAGCTTGGCAGCAGAGCAGGAGATGGTAGCAAAACTGTTATGTAGGCAGCGACCAGCTGCAGCCAGGTAACAAGGGACCGAGTCAGCAGGCAGAGCAAGTCCAAGAAGCAGGTCAATGTCGGTACCAGCTGGGCAGTTCAGTAAATAATGAGTAGGCAAAGATGAGTCCAGTAATTAGGCTGAGGTCAGAGAGATCAAGTGAACAAGGTTAATGCAGGAGCAAAGGCAAACTCCAGGAGAAAGCTGGGTTATACACAGGTAAGCAGGTTCAATGGGTCAGGTCACAGGAATACAGGTACAAGCTGAAGACCATTCAGCAACTGTTCTTGGTGACAGGCCAGTTTAAATATACAAGTACCCATGCTAATTCATATGCTCATGTGCATGCGTACATGTGCGAGTGCGTGCACAAGTGCCTGCATGATAAACTGGAAAAGTAAATCTATGCCTCTTTGCTTAATAGTATTAGCATGTGAGCAATGCCCACGCACGCAAATATGAGTATTAGTCTTCACTGGTTTTCTGGTGCTGGGAATCTGGTTTACCTTACAGGTAGTTTTTTTTTCCTCCAAATTTGTGCCTTTAATTTTTTTTTATTTTATTTGCCATATTGGAGTGGATAGGATCTGTCAAACATGGTATACATCCTAATGGTTAAATTGGAATAATCATGATATTTAACATATTTATCCAGAATGGTGTAAAAAATAACAGAAGCACTTTTATACTTATCTACATAGTAAGAGTAATGCTGGCCATATACAGCAATTTTCAGGCAACTTTAACCACTTTTAGCTTTCAAAACATCATGGACCAAAATGGTAATGATTGCAACCAAGAAATAATTTTAAAATGATCTAAAGCATTGGTTAGGCATATCTAAAGTCAAAACTTTTCTTTCACTAGAGCAGAGAAAGGTTACATAACTGGATTTTAGTTTTGCTGTCTGTGTAACATTGAGATTATTTTCCTTCACTTCCTGACATAAAAATTTAACAGGAACAAAGAGAAAATCTCCGTAGGTAGGAGAAAACCTCATGTAGACAGGTGTCAATTTGAAAAAGTGTCTCCAGAACAGCTTAGACAGCTCAGAATTTTGGATTTACAATGAATTTTAGTCCTTTTGAAAATGGTCACCAGGACAGTCAGAGAGGGTAAATCTCGCCAGCAGGAATACATGCTGCAATAAATACCTGGCTGGGGGTTTAATATAAATTTAGACAAAACATTTTAGATATCCTTTAATCTGTTCAATTATTTTTGGTATAACAAGCAGGTTAACTGTATTTACAAAAGCCTTCCGATTCTAAAATGTATTACCCACACAATAGTATGATAGCAAATGTAAGCATCACAGAAACAAATGAACAAACAGCCACTGCTGTGTGTGGGATTTATACAATTGCCATACATCGTAATATTGTGTAGGTCCAGTAGGGCCATTCAGTCTGTCCATATTGGCTCTCCCTTTCCCAGTCACCATCTACTGATATTATGAAAATCAAATTTCTTTCACTAACTTTTAGTGAATGATAATCATTAAGTACAAGATATTTTTCATGTATTTAAATGATTAACACAAGAAAAGTTTTTTTTTTTTTCTAATTTTTTCTTGCAGCATACATCAGTGTTAGGGAGCTAATAGTAAAGCAAAATAATGTTATTTGCCATAATATAGTTAAAGAAAAACTTTCTGTTTACCATTACTTTAACACTAATTTATTAAAGCAAATTTACTTTCAAACGCAGTCTCCCTATAACTAAAACAACACATCTCTATATTATATATATATATATATATATATATATATATATATATAAATAATGTTTGGAATTTCTTAATAGTTTTTTAGCAAATAAAAAGAGGATTTTTACATGTAGGAGCGGACTGGTATGGAAGTGTTTAAAAAGAAAACCATACACTACTGTACATTTAAAAAAATAGACACCATTGTTGCATCAGCTTAACCGCTTTGTGCCTAAGGGTAAACAAATCTAAATGCCTAGACCAATTTTGCAATTTTGAAATGTGGTAGTAAAACCATACATATCATCACAACTACTTTGTGAATCCAAGTGGATTGTACCTTGTTTTTTTTAAACATCATTCATCAGAGTTCTTTGTAATATTCAAATATTGACTTTTAGCTGACTCTCCATGGAGAGAGATTAGCTGTGTGATTTCCACAGCTTTATTCCACCCTTGATTGCTGCATCCACCTTTTCTTGGTCTGTGCATTTTCAAGTGAGGTATGTTTACACTAAAAATAATGACAGGGTTGATAGCTTCTACACAACCTTGCTGAGGTCTTTGGACTGCATTCAGCTTAGTCACACCTGCAATATTGCATGTTTGGAGATAGATGGAAGCACTAGAAACAGAGATTCATCAGTGTCAGATGAAAGACGCAAAAGGGCTTTTGGACAAATTTTATTGCAAGGGTAAGTTGTAATTACATGTGCCGCCTCAATGTTTGAAAGTGGTGGATTTGGGGAAAAAAAAAGGCCTTACTGTATTATACATACAATATATGTTTTTTTATTAGCACGTGTTTACCCACAAAATGAAAAAAAAAAACACAGGTGGCCTATTACATACCTTAATACATTGTGATCTTCATAAATCTTCTTTGAGGTATTGACCACATTAACCAGTCCAATTGACCTTTACCCCCATATACCGTAGAAAAGAGTGGGTCTAGCTTAAACCATGGTATAGAAAAAGAAAAACGTTTATTTATTTATTGCTTAGTATATATATTAGACATGCAATTCAGATATCCATTTTAAAGGCGCTGACTAATTGATTTTCCTTATTTAGGGGTGTTTTCATATTTACACTGGTATAGTAAAGCAGCTTAAGGGGTTTTTATATATTTTCATTTGATTTATACCATTATTATGGTATATTTTGTACAAGACAAAGTCTGTTTTAACCCCTTTACGAAAAACACATATGTGTAGTGGCAACAGGGCATGCTTTATTGACTAGGGATGATCGAACGGTTCGGGTCGACCATCGGTTCGACCCGAACATTGACTGTTCGAGGTTCGGCCGAATTCCGAACTTTTTGCTGAAAAAGTTCGGAATTCGGCAACCAGAACCGACCAAAATGCAATGGGACAGGAACTGGGCTTTAAAAGCCAGTGATTGGACCAGAACCATCAGTAAAAGCCAATTGAGGGGGCAGGCGAATGCTAGGAATGTGATTGGAGTGACTAGGGGGTCCAGAGGCCAATCATTAGTGAATACGCCCCCCAGTATATAAGATAGCCCCGCCAAATTCCTAGCATTGTAATACAGGGACGTGGAAGAGAGTGGAAGCAGCTCTGTTACTTCTGCTTCAAAGTGTCATTTAGCAATTATTAGTGTGAGGAAAGGGATATCTAGTGTAGTTGGGGTACTATTTTCCACTATAGTTAGATTTAATAATCTAGTTTCTGTAGGGAAAGTGTTAAGTGTAAGAGGACCGTAGTGTAGTGTAGGGTTAACTGACTCTGACTGACGGTGACAAAACCCTTCCATGTCAGGGTGACCGCTATAGAGAAAAGATTGTTTCTCTTAGGTCACTTATAGAACAGCAATATGGCTTCGCCCCTGTCACCCTGCTTTTTGCTGCAGGCGTTTATAGGGCTTTTTTGAGGACATGTTTGGAGTCAGGCATGGCATCTGAACTTCTGTGTAGGGGTATATATACACACACACGTATGTATATATACACATACACATATATAGGTGTGAAAGTAGCAGAACACTATGCTTACGCTAATGAAATAATTAAAAGGCATATGTCTCCGCTCCTATCACACCTATATGTGTGTATGTGTATAAATACATATAAGTGTGTGTGTATATATACCCCTATACAGAAGTTCAGATGTTTTGGCTGCCTCCAAAGACCCCAAAAAAATGCCCAAAAAAACGCTTGCTACAAAACCGGCAAGGTGTGAAAATAGCGGAGCCATATCCCTGTTCTATATTAATTCTAAGACAAACAATCTTTTTTTTTCCTGGTTCTGGACATGCTACAGAGCTGAAACTTCACAGGTACACTTTTTAGACCCCCTCAGACACTAAATCCAAAGAAATCTCTTTTTTTTTTTTTTTCAATAATTTTTTCAATAATTGGCTCTCTATCAAAAATGACAATTTTTAAGAACTTTTTTTTGTGTGATTAATAGTCCCTGGGGCATGACCCAGAACCCTAGGCACTTTGTAGGGGCATTTGTAGGGGCATTTATTGGGTTTCAGGGCTTCAAAATTGTGTTTTTTGATTCCAGAAGTTCGGGTCCTATTGATTTTAATGGGGTTCTGGAATCCGAACCGAACTTTCAGGAAATTCGGGTGTTCTGGTCTAACCGAACTTTTCAAAAGTTCGATCATCCCTATTATTGACCACACGCTGCACATATGTGTAGCTGGGCAGCAGATGTTTCTCTGCTGAGAGCGTGCTTATAGCCCAGAGATTGAGTGACTGAGTGATAAGAAGACAGCAGGACCAGCTCCCAATCACGTTACCACTGTAGTAGTCAATCATAGTGCTCATGTGATTGGTCGATCATCCTGCCCCTGGCATTCAGAACTTTTTAACCACTTCCCAACCACCCGCCACAGTTATACTGCGGCAGGGTGGCCCTCCTGTGCAAACCGATGTAGGTATACATCGGTCACATGCCTACAGGTAGGGGGCAGCGGGGATGAAGATGCACGGGGCAGGCAGCTACAATTGCTGCTTGACACCAGCAATCGCTCTCCGCTGAGAGAGGACGGGCAGCTGTTGTAAACACAGCTGACCGTTCTTCTCTCTGCAATGATCACAGAGTGCCTGTGATCTCTCTATATAGGAACACAGGTCTCTGTGACCATTTCACAAGCCACGCCCCCTCATAGTTAGAAACACGCCCCTAGGTACACATTTAAGCCCTTGATCACTTACTGCGTTAACCCCTTCCCTGCCAGTGTCATTATTACAGTAACAGTGCATATTTTTAGCACTGATTACTGTAGTAATGTCACTGGTCCCCCTAATTGTCAAAAATGTCAGTTAGGGGTCTGATCTGTCCACCTCAATGTCACAGTCCCGCAAAAAATAGCAGATTGCCGCCATTACTAGTAAAAAAAGCAAAAAAACAATAAAAATGACACATTTCCTGTAGTTATTAGACGCAATTACTTTTGCGCAAACCAATCAAAATACGCCTATTGCAATTTTTTTTTACCAAAAATATGTAAAAGAAAACAAATTGGCCTAAAATGTTCAAAAATTTAGATTTTTAATTTTTTTTGGGAATGTTTTATAGCAGAATGTGAAAAATATAGTTTTTTTTTTCAGAATTGTCGCTCTTTTTTTGTTTATAACGCAAAAAATATAAATCGCACAGGTGATAAAATACCCCCAAAAGAAAGCTCTATTTATGGGAAAAAAAAGGACATAAATTTTATTTGGGTACAGCTTCGCATGGCCGCGCAATTGTCTGTTAAAATAACGCAGTGCCGAATCGCAAAATATGGCCTGGTCATTAAGGGGGAAAATCTTCCGGTCCGGAAGTGTCCGTATGCAGGGGTGGGTGTTTGTGAAAAGGTTAAATATAATTTGGAATATTCACATTTGAATTATGTAAAAGGTAAAAGTGTGTTAGAATCTATTAGAAACATTTTCAAATTGAGTAGAAAACTCCTTAAAAAAAGCAACAAAATGTGTTCAGCATTTTTAAAAAGGTATGTTAAATTAAATGCGAACATAAACTACCTTTAACCCATGTTGTATGCTTTGAATTTGTTTTCCACAATTATGTATTTTGCCAAAGAAACCTTAACCCAGCTATTTACAGGAGTTAAACTGTTTACAACAGGAAGCTGCTTTTAAATGCAATGCGTTGTAATAAAAACCATTGAAAAAAGGAGTATGTAATCTCATAGCTTTCCTTCAGTAAAATACATTATAGATTTTCAGACTGATAAGCAGCACCAAGGTTATGTATCTTTCTAAATTAAAGGATTTGCAGCATGTTTCTCTAATTTGACAATCCAATGTGAAATTGATACTAAAAATTGATATCCTCTGGATGAGTCTATTTTAGAACTATGATATATCTTGCAGGCTTTTATGCCCTTGGTTCTCCTTGTGCTGTAAAGTATCTTCTATCATACAGCAGGCTGATACCAAGCTGTCCGATAAATGGATAGGATCCTGCTTCATACAAAGTAAGACAGAAACTAAATATAGCCAGAATAAACATATCTTGTCTTCTAAAATAGTTTGCCCTTTAATTGAATATTTAAAAATAAGTGTAGTTTATGTCATGCCCTAGAGTAGTTAAAATTCCACTTTTATTCTATGTTAGGATCATACAGGGAGGGGCTAGAACCCCTGTCAATACCTTTGCAAAATTCAAGCTTTTGAAGGTGTTTACTTTAAAAAGGAACCACAGTCTGCCATTCTGAAAAATCCCTCCAACCACTTTGCATATTATTTTATATATACTGTGATTCTATACTTGCCAAATATGCTGCAGAAATTTCCCTCCACTATGTTTGGCTGCAGCCATTTTAACTGTGGGCAGCTGAAGCTGCTGCCTGTTCACTTCCTGGATTTACACAGACAAACAGAGGCACACAGACACACACAGACACACACACACACACACACACATACATACAGTATCTCATAAAAGTAAGTACACCCCATCAAACTTTTGTGAATATTTTATTATATTATTTTATGTGACAACACTGAAGAAATGACACTTTGCTACAATGTAAAATAGTGAGTGTACAGCTTGTATAACAGTGCAAATTTGCTGCCCCCTCAAAATAACTCAACACACAGCCATTAATGTCTAAACCAAAAGTGAGTACACCCTTAAGTGAAAATGTCCAAATTAGGCCCAATTAGCCATTTTCCCTCCCCGGTGTCATGTGACTCATTAGTGCTACAAGGTCTCAGGTGTGAATGGGGAGCAGGTGTGTTAAATTTGGTGTTATCGGTCTCACTCTTTCATACTGGTCAATAAAGGTTCAACATGGCACCTCATGGCAAAGAACTCTCAGAGGATCTGAAAAAAAAAAAAAAGAATTGTTGCTCTACATAAAGATGGCCTAGGCTATAAGAAGATTGCCTAGACCCTGAAACTGAGCTTCAGCATGGTGGCCACTTGCCATGACCATACAGCAGTTTAACAGGGCAGGTTCCTCTCAAAACATGCCTCGCCATGGTCGACCAAATCAGTTGAGTGCATGTGCTCAGCGTCATATCCAGAGGCTGTCTCTGGGAAATAGACATATGAGTGCTGCCAGCATTGCTGCAGAAGTTGAAGGGGTGGGGTATCAACCTGTCAGTGCTCAGACCATATGCCGCACACTGCATCAAATTGGTCTGCATGGCTGTTGTTCCAGAAGGAAGCTTCTTCTAAAGATGATGCACTAGAAAGCCCGCAAACTGTTTGCTGTAAACAAACAAGCAGACTAAGGGCATGGATTAGTGGAACCATGTCATGTGGTCTGATGAGACCAAGATAAACTTATTTGGCTCAGATGGTGTCAAGCGTGTGTGGTGGCAGCCAGGTGAGGAGTACAAAGACAAGTGTGTCTTGCCTACAGTCAAGCATGGTGGTGGGAGTGTAATGGTCTCGGGCTGCATGAGTTCTGCCGGCACTGGGGAGCTACAGTTCATTAAGGGAATCATGAATGCTAACTGTGACATACTAAAGCAGAGCATGATCCCCTTCCTTCGAAGACAAGGCCACAGGGCAGTAATTCAACATGATAACGACCCCAAACACACCTCCAATATGACAAATGCCTTGCTACAGGAGCTTAGAGTAAAGGTGATGAACTGGCCAAGCATGTCTCCAGACCTAAACCCTATTGAGCATCTGTGGGGCATCCTCAAACTGAAGGTGGTGGAGTGCAAGGTCTCTAACATCCACCAGCTCTCTGATGTCATCATGAAGGAGTGGAAGAGGACTCCAGTGGCAACCTGTGAAGCTCTGGTGAACTCCATGCCCATGAGGGTTAAGGCAGTGATAGAAAATAATGGTGGCCACAGAAAATATTGACACTTTGGGCCCAATTTGGGAATTTTTACTTAGGAATGTACTTACTTTTGTTGCCATCAGTTTAGATATTGATGGCTGTGTATGGTTATTTTGATGGGACAGCAGATTTACACTGTTATTCAAGCTGTACACTCACTACTTTACATTGTAGCAAAGTGTCATTTCTTCAGTGTTGTATCATGAAAAGGTTTAATAAAATATTTACAAAAATGTGAGTGGTGTAATCACTTTTGTGAGATACTGTATATATATATATATATATATATATATATATATATATATATATATATATATATGTATATATATATATACATACACACACACACACACACATATATGCAGACTGACACACTCACACCACTGTTTTGCCTGCACATTTCTCCTGATGAATACTCATGGAGTTCTGCAGTCTCCTGTTATCTCCACCCCCATCCAGCTCTGCAACTCTCTTTGGCTGTCCTATGACTCACCCCTCCTCCCTTTATGGTAACCTCTCATGAGAGTGAGAAAGAGAGCTATGCATGATTTGATTAGCCCAAGCTAATGGCCAGACAATAGAGAGCAAGTGGGTTGTATAAGATATTTACTGGCAAGAGGATTTAATAGATGGAAAGATGAAAAAATGACTGAAGAGACGCTCGACTTTCTTGTCAAATTGAAATGTTATTATTGAAATGAAGGTAAACTTTTTGCATCAATACATTTTTATTGAATTTTTATAAAACACAAAAATTACAAGGGTTAAAAGAGCACTTTGCCAGGCTAATAGGGTATACAATAAAGTATACAGAGCAAACTTTTTTTTTTTTTACAAGTGTAATGAGATTATCAGTATAGTGAGAACAACCATGGACTGTATTAGAAGATCTGTTGGGAAGCATTGGTATTCAGAGTTCCCATGCTTTTTTTAATTTGGGGAGGGTGTTTGTGAGCAAGAGTTTTTTTTTCAGAATTAAAGATTAAATGAAGGTACATAGTGCCAGTGGTAAATTGTGACTGTGAATACACACGTGCTTCCCCTCTCTCCCAGGACCGCACTCACCAGAGACAGGCGCAACGAGCATCAATCACAGGCCGAATATGGCTTCTCCTGTATTAAAGACCTTGGATAAATGGACCACAAATGCCAATTCCCTTAGAAATCCATTCCCAGTGACCAACAAGTATGCAGAGATGGAAACAACTCATAGCGTAAATCCATAAAAATGATAAGTAATATATAAGTAATATATACTCACAAATGAACAAAGAACTCGAGCTGGTTAAAAACAAACAGTAATTCCGGAAAACCATGCACTCCACAGACCGGAGGTGTACAAAGAGGAAGTCACGTAATGACTCTCGTTCTTCACATATGGGGATCTACTGCAGAGCCCCTTTGATTTAACATTTTTCTTTACCTCACCCTTCCCTTCTCCCCCTCCCAACTAAAGCCTCCCCCTCCTCAACAAAAGAAGTAAAAATACCTTTTTTGGTTCTAGTCAGATGTATTTACAAGATATAGGTTCATTACCTCTTTTTATTTCTTATAATGGTTTACTACCTACTGTATACTTTTCTCCTGCCCAAATAAAATCTAGAAACACAAGGCATAATATGAACATACCTTACACAGTAGCTATTAAAAATTGCTAATATCTTCTTAAACCCATGTTTATGACTGTTGCTGAATTACTGGTTTAAATCTTTACCATATCTCAGTTGCTGCCCGGGTCAAGTAGCAAAGAAAAGGATAATACTAAAGACACATTATGGTCTATAAAAATGTATTTTGCTGTTATCTTGTGTCATAACACTTACAATCATGTTGGCTTCTATTTGGCAAACTTTCAATCCTGTTGTGATTCTGGAAAGCAAGTTATCCATCTCAGGAGAAAAATAGAAAAGCTCCATCAGATCTAGATTACTATCTGATCATATTATATTTCTGCATGTTTGGCAGTTGCTCGGAGTTCCTCACATCAATAAGGAGCATCTTTCAGATAAAAGTGGTTTATCTGATAATAAAAAAGTGAAACTTTTTTGTGCTGTATTCTATTTACTATTGTAATGAAAGGTGTTTGTGGGCTGGATAAAAGGAAACAGACTTATCTCATGTCACCGAGAAATGTTGGTTTTACAACAGCAAAAAATGCAATCTTGATAGCAGGATATTTAGCCAGTTTTCTAGCTGGAGTAGTTTGTTGGGGCAGTGGTGGTCTACTTGCTAGCTAAAGGGGACTTCAGATATGTCAACCGATTTCACCAATTGTCAGACACATACAAGTACGCATATAAACACATTTTTAAACTGTTGCCGCTTAAAGAAAACACCACTGAAATCCTAATTTGTACTTTTACCACTTCAATAAAGGGCACTTTTGTCCCCCTTCCTGCCCAGGCCAATTTTCAGCTTTTAGCGTTGTTGCAATTTGAATAACAATTGCGCGGTCATGCAACACTGTACCTAAACCAAATTTATGTAATTTTTTCCCACAAATTTCTTTTGGGGGTATTTTATCACCGCAAGTTTTTTTTTTTTTTTTTTTTTAAACAAATAAAAAAAGACTGAAAAGTTTGAAAAAAAAAAGTTTTTTGTTTATATTATAACATTTTGTAAATAAATATGTTTTTTCCTGCACTGATGAGGACGCACTGACAGGCACTAAGGAGGAGACACTGATGGGGTGGCACTGATGATGGGGAACTAATATGCAGCACTGATGGGCACTGATAGGTGGCACTGATATGCAGCACTGATGGGCACTGATATGTGGCACTGATAGGTAGCACTGATATGAGGCATTGCTGGGCACTGATAGGCGGGACTGATGGGCACTGATAGGCAGCACTGATGGGCACTGATATGTGCCACTGATGGGCACTAATAGGCAGCACTGTTGGGCATTGATAGGCAGCACTGGTGGGCACTGATAGGCACTGATAGGCGGCACTGATGGCCACTGATAGGCGGCACTGATAGGCATAGGTGAGTGGCACTGATTGATGGTAATGATGGCTGTGATTTGACACAACTGGTCACATGGTAATAGGCTCTTTACCTGGTTCAGAGATGCGGTGAGTCAGAGTGGCACACCCCACCACCGATTGCCGCTCTGCGTGCCCCCCAGGGGTGCGCAGAGCGATCTGTCCTGCTGGACATCATATGACGGCCAGTCAGGCCAGTCAGGATAGTGCAACCACTTTCCCACCATCATTTTGCTACATGGCGAGCGGCAAATGGTTATGAAAAACAGAGGCTACCATTGCTAAACTCCATTAAAAATGTTTTTTGGCTGGCATACAGACCAGGGAAGTTACAGTGAAGCTACATTTGCTGATTTGCATACTTGTTTTCAGTCCCATTTCTGACATTGGGAAAGGGGTGGATGTTGTGTTCCTGCAAAGCAGGTGATGAAATTCCATCTCTTGCCCTAGTAAAAGCACCTAACACAGTACACAAAAACACGGGCTAGGCACACAAGTAACCCTTTGATCACCTTGAATGTTTAACCCCCTTTCCAGCCAGTGTCATTAGTACAGTGACAGTGCATATTTATGGCACTGATCCCTGAATTAGTGTCACTGGTTCCCGCAAAGTGTCAAAAGTGCCAGTTAGTGTCTGATTGTCTGCTGCAATATCACAGTCCTCCTATAAGTCACTGATCACCACCATTACTAGTATAAAATAAAAAAAATAATTACATACAGTATATAAATGCTATAGTATGTAGACTCTATAACGTAAACCAATCAATATAGACTTAATAATGAGATTTTTTTACCAAAAACATGTATCAGAATACATATTGGCCATTAATTTATGAAGAAATTCGATTTTTTTTTTTAAATATTGGATATGTTTTTTAGCAGAAAGTAAAAACATATATATATATATTTTTTTTTCAAAATTGTCAGTCTTTGTTTGTTTATAGGACAAAAAAAATAAAAACTCAATTGTGATCAAATACCACCAAAAGAAACCTCCATATGTGGGGAAAAAATGACATAAGTTTTATTTGGGTACAGTGTTGCATGACTGTGCAATTGTCAGTTAAAATAACGCAGTGGCGTATCTCAAAAAATAGCCTGGTCATGAGGTGGGGGGGGGGGGGAGTAAATTTTCCAAAGGTCAAGTGGTTAAAGTGAATATTTGCCAGACTATAAATAATAGAGTGTTTACATATTGTTAACTAATAGCTTTGCCCACCACAATACCGGACACTTTCACCCTCTTCCTGCCTAGGCCATTTTAAAGTTTTCAGTGCCGTGACATTTTGAATGACAATTACTCAGTCATGCAACAGTGTACTCAAATGACATTTTTTATCAGATAGAGTTTTATTTTGGTAGTATTTAATCCCCATTAAAATGTTTGATATATAAATTTAAAAAATAAAATTACAATTTTTGAAAAATACAGATACATCCTCCCGGAACAAAAAAAAAAACTAACCATCCCTGACCTCTCTAGCTGTTACAAGACTCTATAGTAAGATTTCAGTCATTTTTTAACAGCTTAGAATTAATACCAGTTTTGTGTTTTCATTAGAAGTCTGGCGCAGAGTGTATTGATGTGGAAACTTTTGAAGTGTATGTTATTTGTAAGCTAATATTTTGAGAAAGGATCTCATTCTTCCTCTATGCTCCCTTTCCTATCCAGATCAGACAGCAATGTTCCTCTTTCGGCCTCATGCACACTGGACATTTTTACAGCTGCTGTTTTTGGTGTCAGATGTTTTTTTCTACAGCCAGTAAACTCCCCAGCATGTTATCCTATGTGTCCAAGCACACATAGGCTGCTATCAGCAGTTTTTGGCAGGGGTGCTTTCTGACTGGAAAAAAACCCCAGAACTAGTGGGTTTTAAGAGGCGTTTTTCAGCGCTAACTCTGATAAAAGCTTAACAGTGCAAAAAAAAAAAATGCCAAAAAACTCGGCTATTTGGCGTTTATCAATGTTTTTGAGCCATAAGCTTTTGTGGGAATATAGTTTTGCTAAAAAAAAAAAAAAAACTAAACAATGCTACAGCTGAAAAAAGCTAAAAAACGCTACTGTAAAAAAGCTGAAAAAAGCCTTCTACAGCTACAGCTTTCTACTGATGTTTTGATAACGTCCAGTGTGCATGAGGCCTTATAGCTAGCAAATTTCACAGCCCAGTACTGTATATTCCATGGGTGGCACCCAGAGACAAGATTGTTTTTTTTTTTTTTGCCTTGGAATGCAAAGCTGAACAGATTTGGAATCTCCAGTTTTAATAAATCAACTCCATGGTGTCCAGTACGGGTAAGAGTGGGAGGAAAGGGAGAGGATGGGTAGTATTATGTTTCAACATCAGTGGCTATATTCAGACCACATCCTTCTGGGGAAGTTTCCATTGGGAGGAAACACATCAGGAATCATGTGGATTGCTGGTCACTTCAGCTCCAGCTAAAACAACATGAATATATGAGCCTGAGAAACTGCTTTATAGTAGCGTGTTTCTGAACATTTAGTGCCTTTTCCCAGTCCTTTAGGAGAGTAGTTCCTGTTGTAGATCTAAACTGAGTGGGGTCCCCAAAAATAAGCACATAAACTGTTAAACTTATACTCAGAGATGTATAGTAACTAAGTAGAACTACTTCACTACTGTACTTAAGTACCGAAAGGCGGTATCTGTACTTTCCTAGAGTAGAATTTTTTTCTCCTACTTCCACTTTTACTTCACTACATTTTTTCGATGATTTCAATACTTCTACTCCGATATTTTTTTTTTTTGTGCTGCATAGTTACTCGTTACTATTATAAAAATTACCACTGCCAGAACAGTAGATGGCAGGTTTCATGAAGCTCAAAACATGTGTATTATCAGCGCATACGAAAATAAATGCTACTGTATGTATAAATAAAAGCTGCATTTGAAATAATAAAAAACAATATGATGTTCAAACTTTTGACTTCTTTCTTTAATAACTACATAACACAGTACTTGTACTTTTACTTTCAGTACTTGAGTAGCAATTTTTTTTTTCAAAACTACTGGTACTTTTACTTTCAGTACTTGAGTAGCAAAATTTTTTAAAAAACTACTTGCACTACTTAAGTACAAAAAATGTTGAATACTTTAGTACTTCTACTCAAGTCACTTTTTGATCGAGCACTTCCACTTCTACTCAAGTCGCTTTTTGATCGAGCACTTGAACTTTTACTCAAGTATGGGTTTCGAGTACTTTATACAACTCTGCTTATACTCCCTCTATCTCTGGGGTCTCCCTCTGGTTCAGGTGAATTACAGCATCTGAGATGTATACAGGACATGTACATACATGGTGTATATACACTGCTGAGCAGTCTCCGGGAGGGGGGGGTCAGGTGCCAGCAGGACAGGATTTCAGGAACTCCTGTAAAGTATCAGCCATAGACTGCCAGGGGTACTGGTCCATCTTCATATCTGGAGGATAGGAGGGAATCCACTTCCAGCGAGGAAATATCTAAAGCCCTCACAGTTCAATGATCTGGTAAGAGGCTTACCATCCCCCTCCCTGATAAGGAAGGTGCAGGAAGATATTTTGTTTTCCCTCTCCCCAGCATGTGATTTCTCAATTTGGATCTGGTCACACATATGCCCTTTAATTATTAACTCTGGTAAGAAGCCAATCCATATCGGTGGTGGGATATCAAGCACTTCCAGTTGTCTTGGGACTATCACTTGGAACATCACTTGCTCTGTTTGTTTTTGATCACGGACACTTTATTTGGACTTTGCACCTTTTGCACAGTTGTACCATTTATAGTTAGATACGTTTTGGTTTACATGCATCCAGGATATTAGTTGCCTTAACCAGATTGTGTTATTCACATTGTTGTGTTTTTCTTACACTGTGGTCATAGCATCCTTTTTAGGAGATATACCCTTCACACAACACAGCACATACCCACTGGTTTTTGATTCATCCTTTGTATTTTGTTCTATTTTAGTAGAACTTCCTTATATTTGTTCAGCGCACCTGCTTTTTTTACTTAATTTCATTATTCCCCATTTGGATCTAAGCTTTACAAATCACCTATTTTTTATCAGCGCATTTTCCATAGCCTTTTAATAGATTACTTATATTGTAATACATTGCTTTGAGATGTACCATAAGTTAGCAAATGATCACAAGTATAAGTTGTCTATATGAGCTTTAACCACTTCCAGCACATACGTAGGTTGCGTCCGCATATGCAAATGACATTCAAACCAAACATGTGTGGTGTTGCTGCGAATGTTAGAACGAGAACAATCATTTTAGCCTATGGAGATTTTTAACCACTTGCCGACTGCCTAATGACGATTTACGTCGCCAGTCAGCCCCTCACACGGCAAAGCGACGTAGGTCTACGTCGCTAGCCTGTGAGGCTCTGTGGAGCGAGCGCGTGCCGCTGGAGGCGCGCTCCCGCTCCTGCTCACTAACGGACCCCCCCACACGTGTGCCCGGCAGACCCGATGTCTGCCAGGCACTCCCGATCGTCCGTTAGAGCGGGAGAAAGGCAGGGCGGCTAATTTAAACACAGCCGCCTGTCATTCTCTCCTGTGTAAGAATGGAGATCACATGGTTCTACTATGTAGGACCGTTGATCTCTGTTCTTACACCAGTAGCCACATCCAATCACAGTAAGAATCACGCTCCTAGGGACACGCTTAACCCCTCCCTCTCAAATAAAGTTAACTCTTTCCCTGCAGTGTCATTTTTACAGTAACAGTGCATATGTATAGCACTGATTACTGTAGTAATGTCACTGGTACCCACAAAAGTGTCAAAATGTCAGTCAAGGGTCCGATCTGTCCGCCACAATGTCACAGTCCTGCAAAAAAAAGGGCAGATCGCCGCCATTACTAGTTAAAAAAAAACAATAAAAATGACATAAATCTTTCCCTTAGTTAGTAGCTGCGATAACTTTTGCGCAAACCAATCAAAATACGCTTATTGCGATTTTTTTTACCAAACATAGGTAGCATAAAACAAATTGGCCTAAAATGTTAAAAAAATTGATTTTTACATTTTTTTGGGGGAATTTCATATAAAAAATTATGAAAAATATTGTTATTTTTTCCAAAATTTACGCTTTTTTTTTGTTTATAGCACAAAAAGTAAAAATCGCACAGGTGATCAAATACCACCAAAGAAATCTCTATTTGTGGGGGAAAAAGGACAGAAATTTAATTTGGATACAGTGTGGCACGACCGCGCAATTGTCCGTTAAAGTAACGCAGTGCCAAATCGCAAAATATGGCTGGTCAGGAATGGGGAAAGATCTTCCAGTCTTAAAGCGGTTAAAAATGCGCTCATTGAGAATTTTTTTTGTCGAAGACATGTAGCTAAATACTTTTTGGCCTAAATATATGAAAAAAATTTAATATATTGGATATTTTTTAACTGTCAAAGTAGAAAATGTAAATTTTTTCGCAAAATCTTTTCTCTTTTTTTATTAATATCACAAAAAATGAAAAGCGCAGAGGTGATAAAATACCACCAAAAAAAAGCTCTGTTTATGGGAAAAAAAGGACGTAAATTTTGTTTGGGTACAGCGTTGCATGACCGCGCAATTGTCAGTTAAAGTCGCAAAGTGCCAAGTTGCAAAATGTGGCCTGGACGTAAAGCAGGAAAATCCTCCGGTGGTAAAGTGGTTAAAAAGAAAAGCATATACTACTGTACTTTAAAAAAAAAAAAAAAGACACCATTGTTGCATCAGCTTAACCCCTTTGTGCCTAAAGGTAAAACAAATCTAAATGCCTAGGCCAATTTTGCATTTTTGACATGTGTTAGTAAAACCATACATATCATCACAACTACTTTGTGAACCCAAGTGGATTGTAACTTGTTTTTTTAAGGACAAAGTAGGCTTTCATTTGGTGGTAAATGGTAATGGATATCTCCTGATTTTTTTATTTCTTTTTTTTTTATTATCAAAAAAAGAAAGAAAACTGGCCCAAAGTAGTAAAAAAAAAATTGTTTTTAAAAAAAGTTTAACTGTATATTTCTTGCTACTACTATAACCTTCCACCAAAGAACAACCCAAAATAAATTCTCCTGACGATCACAGCAATACCACATAAGTGTATGCTAGTGTTTGTGTGTACCTGTAGTACAGCCCAGAAACAATAGTGTGCATTTTGCTTATTTTAATCCTACCTACACACCGACA
>NC_138768.1:396214381-396321881 GCF_965119305.1 Pelophylax lessonae
GTCGGCCCCTCACAGACAAAGCGACGTAGGACTACATCACTAGCCTGTGAGGCTCTAGGGAGCGAGCGTGCGCCGCCGGAGGCGCGCTCCCGTGCCCTGCGCGTCTGCCTGCCGGACCCGATGTCCGCCGGGCACTCGTGATCGTCCGTTAAGGCAGAGAAAGGCAGGCGGCTAATGTAAACAAAGCCGCCTGTCATTCTTCCCTGTGTAAGAATGGAGATCACACGGTTCTACTATGTAGGACCGTTGATCTCTGTTCTTACACTAGTAGCCACAGCCAATCACAGTTAGAAACACACGCCTAGGGACACACTTAACCCCTCCCTCTCCAATAAAGTTAACTCCTTCACTGCCAGTGTCATTTTTACAGTATCAGTGCATATGTATAGCACTGATTACTGCAGTAATGTCACTGGTAACCCAAAAGTGTCAAAAATGTCAGTAAAGGGTCTGATCTGTCCGCCGCAATGTCGCAGTCCCGCAAAAAAAATTGCAGATCGCTGCCATTACTCGTTTAAAAAAAAAACAACAAAAATGACAAAAATCATTCCCTTAGTTAGTAAACGCAATAACTTTTGCGCAAACCAATCAAAATACGCTTTTTGTGATTTTTTTTACCAAACATAGGTAGCATAAAACAAATTGGCCTAAAATATTGTTATTTTTGCAAAATTGACGCTCTTTTTTTGTTTATAGTGCATGATCAAAAAAATCGCACAGGTGATAAAATACCAAAAGAAAGCTCTATTTGTGGGAAAAAAAGGACGTCAAATTTGTTTAGGTACAGCGTCGCACGACCGCGCAATTGTCCGTTAAAGTCACGCAGTGCCGAATTGCAAAATAGGCCCTGGTCAGGAAGGGGGTAAAATCTTCCGTGGCTTAAGTGGTTAACTAGGTAGATAAGTTCTTCAATAACAGCAATTTTGTGCAGTCGTGTGAACTATTCTGGGAGTTAGGGGATGTGGGTTATACCCCAGTGTATTGGTATACACATTTTTGCTGCCTTCACCATGTGCATAGCGAGAGATTTGTGATATACTTTGTGGGAGAGAGATATGTGGTGGAGAAGGAACTGCATAGGTGAGTAGTAATGTAAGATGATACGTGTGAGATCACAGAATGTACTTCAGACCAGAATGTTTATATGCGGGGGCAAGCCCACCAAATGTTGCCCACTGTAAATTAATTTCATCAAGTTTCACCTACAGAATTGTAAAATTATTTTACCCCTAAATTCACCATGACTTCAATTATAACATTACACAGTATTCTTATTCATGTATTATTACATTTTTTGAAAGACTGACAGGGAGAACAAATTAAGTCTAATATAAAAGCGTATGTAGATATTTTGGAGAATCTTGGATGCACTTGGAGAACTGAGATGACAGTTGAAATACATAAATACTTACAAGAGCTGTTGTACTTGTCAAAGGATTTGTATTTTTGTCTATCTAATACTGAGATCACCAAAGCCTTCAAGACAACACAGCCAGATTGGTCACCTTAGTTTACTTTGGTGCAGTTAAACAATACAGCTTGGTCATTGAAGGAACAGCAGATAGAAATCATTATTCAAATAGTTAGGTAGGGGAGGACTTTGTAAATAAAATATCATGGCACTATCCCCACCATGTTATTCTATGGCCTCATGCACACACAGGCTTTTAGGAGCTGTAAGTATCATAGGCGTTTTTAAGCTGTAAAAAAACCACAGGGCCAGCGTGTTCTGGAGCAGCAGCGTTAGGCTGTAAAAAACACCCGACGCTGCTAAAGGCTGTATACAGCATTAGACCATGTCAGATGTTTTTAAGCTGTAGTAGTTGGATTTGAGGTTGGAAAATAGAAGAGGGCAGAGAAAGGTTGCTAAACACTAACACTGCTAAACATAGCTAAAATGTGCATTAACGCCAATACAAAACGCTTCTAAAAGCGCGTTTTTAGAGCTGCTTTTTCCTGGCATCAGAACTGGCTTTGCAGCTCATTTTTTTTAAACGCCCTGTGTGCATGAGAACTTAAAGTGATTGTAAAGTCCTGTTTTTTCAAAAATAAAAATAACAAACATGGTATACTTACCCGCTCTGTGAAGTTGGTTTTGCACAGAGTAGCCCAAATCCTCCTCTTCTCGGGTCCCTCTTCTACTCTCTTGGCCCCTCCATCCTGGTGAGTGCCCTCACAGCAAGGAGCTTGCTATGAGGGCACCCCTGCGAAATTACAGCTCCCTGTGTCCATTCAGACACGGAGCTGCATCCCCCCCTTCTCTCCTCACTGGCTGACTGGCTTTGATCGATAACAGAAGGAGCCAATGGCATCACTGCTGTGTCTCAGCTAATCAGGAGGGAGAGTCTCAGGGTGGCTGAGGCATTTGTGGACATTGCTGGATAGAGATGAGCTCAGGTAAGTATTAGGGGGGCTGAGGGGGGTTGAGAGGGATGCTGCACACAGAAGGTTTTTTATCTTAATGCTTAGAATGCATTAAAATAAAAAACATTCTGACTTTACAACCCCTTTAAGGTTTTCATCATAATTAATTCTATGCATTATTGTGAAAAACGTGCTGTGCTGCAGCTTCCCCCCGCCCACACCCCCTCCCCCTTTTTTCTTACCTGAACCCAATCTGATCCAGTGATGTGCATGAGCACAGAAGCTCCAACTGCTGTCTCTTGCCTCATTGGAAAGATTGATATGGCTTCTGCAGCTGTCAATTAAGTCCAGTGACATGGGAGCGGGGAGCAGGGGGCGCTGTATGTGTCAATGGACGTAACAGCGGGGCTCGGGAGCAAGCGCGCACAGGTGTCCCTATGAAAAGCGTCTTTCAGTGGGGGGCACCTGATGAGAAGGGGAGCACTGGCGGGGGAACCCCAGAAGAAGAGGATCGAGGCTGCTCTGGGGTGTATAACATTTTTGATATTTTAATACGAAAAAAAAAAAAAAAGCTTTAGAACCACTTTAACCTAAACTGGCATACATAAACAATTCCTGTAATAATAATTGTATATTAATTACACTTGTAGATTTATCATGTGAATCATGGTCAAACATGTCTATTGGGTATAAATTTTGTTTAGTATAAAAACCAATTTATTTGCAGAACGAAAGAGATAATTCAGCCTGGTTGCAATAATGGAATGTCAGAAGGTATTTCTGATAAAAGGATTATAAAAAGGCAAGGTCACTTTGAAGCATAGTAAGCTATGTGCTGATGACACATATTTCGAAGTAGGATATATATTGTTCAATAATACGCTGCTGGAAAGATCATGCTATCTGTTTTATTAGCTCACGAGAACTGAAAGCTTTGACATTGGTGTAACTATGGTGGAGTCCTATCAGTATTATATCTTGAAAAGAATTCTTATAACTTGACTTTTAATAGCCTTGACATATTTACAGCAAGCCAATAGTAATGAATGTCCTAGTCCACTGATCATTACAATTTATATTGATCTAACCTATATTTGTATTTTATGTTTATTTGGTTTGAGCTGGTATAGCTTTTTTTTCTTTTCTGCAGCACATTTTAGTTTAATCACCTATTTTTATTTAATAAAGCCCAAGTTCAGATTTTTTTTGGGTGGATTTGAACAGAATGGAGTAGGGAAAGAACCCGTGATAGTTTTTTTTTTTTTTTTTTACTACACCTTGTAACTCCTGTGGAGATATTTCCAGTCAGAACACACAAGGCCTGAAAGATATGGTTGACATCAGACAGGAAGACACAGTCTACATAGGGACAGGATTTGAAGTAAAATCCTGCTAGCATGGTTAAGTACAGCTATAAAACGTTGACAGGAATATTTACTCTTTCCAAAGCCATCTAAAAAAAAAAAAAAAAGTTTTGGCCAAAGTTGGGCTTTAATTTATTGTCACCCTTTGTATGGCTTTCTGATTAAAAAAAAAAAAAAAAACATTTAAAAGAAGACCTTTCCCCTAAAGAAGTTCACAATGAAATATCGCTGCCGGTTATATACTAGCAGGGATAATTTGGTGGGAGGCCAATTAACTGGTCTCTGACCTTAGTCTAATCCTTAAAGGCAGAATTTCACTTTTCATAATAAATAGAAGGCTTTCGTAATTTCATTTCTGCCCCAGTCATCCCAATGTGCTTATCTCTCACTTACCTAATTCACAGAAGTTTTGAAATCTCATATGCTTATTTGAGTCTTTAAAAAATGTGTTTGCTTCCATCACTTCCTGTAGATCATGTGACATCCAGGAAGCTTTAAATCCCTGCACTGGCTTGCTGCATCACAGAAAAGGGTAGGATAGGGCATGTTCACCACTCTGGACCACACTTACCTCATTCCTATATTACTTTCCACCCATTTTCTGTACAGTCTAAATGTACAATCTCCATTAGATCTCCCATCAGCTATGTAGTTCAAGAGCCTGCCTGATTTTATACAAATTTAATAGATTGTTCATGTAAGTTCTCTTATTTCATCGTTTTGGTAATTCTAAAGGAAACTGTACAGAGATTGTACAATAAGATTACATAGTGTATGGCCAATGTTATTCACGTACATAGGAGGGAGTGGATGGAGACACTCAGCTGTCAGGCCCTGTTCACATCTCTCTGTAGCAAGAACTCACATTCCCACATGCATTTATTTTGGTGTTTTTGAGCATTTTTGCTTGTCACGCATAGGGCAGCCTATTCACTAGAATGGGCTACCCTACACCCAACAATCTCCCCAACGGAGCTCCAGAACTCTTTTTAAAGCAGAACATGATGCTTTTTTTACTGTGTTTCTCAGTGCGTTTGCAGCTCATTATTTGTGCAGTTTGCCATGCATTCAGAAATGCACAGATGTGAATGGAGCCTCAATGTGTGTAGTGAGAACTCGAGTTGTTTGGTTCATTTTTCCTATGACACACATAGGGCAGCCTGTTGATTTCAATGGGCTGCGCTATATGCAGCAAAGTAGCTCATGGGACATTTTGGAGTGTTGCACCTTTTTTTTCATATGTTGATGATGATGATGTGCGTTTGGCACTCGTTGTTTCACATGGCAAAACGTGTGTTTGCTTATGCATTGGGTGTGCTGTTAAGAATTAATGGCACCAAAAGCGCAACTAGGTAATTTTACAGTAGGTGTAAAAAAATGGTCATATGCTATACAATCTGATTGTACACTCTCTACACAATCTCCTTTAGATTTACCAGAACTATATACTAGGAGGACACATCATCTATTCAATCACTCTATATCCAATCAGGCAGGCCCTTGCATTACATAGTTGACGGTAGATCTAAAGGAGAGTACAATCAGATTGTATAGTGTATGGTGAGCTTTACAGAACCCAGGACATACTTCTCCTGTTTTCAATACTACAGCTACTCACATAGGCTGTTATCTGATTAGTCAGCTCCTGCACACTCTGCCAAATGAACGATCTATGCAAGATGAACATAAGATAGAAAATAATCTATTTTTTTACCCCAGCATTAAAAAAAAAGCAAAAAAAAAAAACAGATTGTTAGATTACTTTGAGCTTTATTTTTTAAAGAATTTCTCAAAAGTACTATGTTGATATATAGGGATTGATATACTAAAGATAAATAGATTGTTCACTTTGCAAGTTGTACTTTGGTCAGGACTATTGCCCAGAGTTTAGTGAATGAGGTTAAGCTCTGCTGACTTTCCATTTTCCAATGTTCAAGAAAGTTTTTTCTTTATTGTCTAATGTATTGTCCATTATGCACAACATTGGGTATTCTTTTTTAAATTGAATTTCACCACATTCACTAAGTTCTGGGGAAACTTCTTATGCACTGTGCAACTTCTCTTGCAAAGTGAACAGCCCATTTGCCTTTATTAAATCACCCCTTATAGTAATTAAATAACTGTCACTCTATGTGGCTGATTTTGTCTAGGTCAGCATACCTTTCATATGACAACAGATGCTTTCACTCTCCCATAAGCCAGAAAATTATTATTTATCATGCATATTTGTACAATGATTTTACATCAGAATGTTCTAAAGATAAATCATGCACACATGGCCTGATACCAACAACATTTATGCATAGCCTTTTTAAGGTGCCTCTCCTCCGAGAATAGTTAGCTAAGTTGAATTTTCCAGGACAATGAGCATTGTTACACATATACAGTATAATGCTGATTCTAAAGGGGCCAATGGGCATGAATTGTTGTCCAATATGGGCAAACATATTCATGAACCTATCTAATAGAAAACAGATAGTTCTGTTGTCCCATTTTTGATGTACTATTGACCTCCATTTTATGTAAATTTCACATATGGCAAAGTTTCTAGAACCTGGAAAACCACTTTAACTGGTTGGTGCCCTTGATTAAGTAGTCACTATACTAGGGAGCAGCCCTGCCAGTTTTATTGGCAGACCTGACTCAGAAGAGGCCAACTCCAGCCCACTAAAGTAGTTCACATTCCTCTTGTGTTGAAATATCTTCTGCAAGGTTTTACCAAATGTATGGGGAGTCAATCAGTTGTCAATAAGCTGCTATGCAATAATGTAACACTGATCAGTTATATAATCACATGCTATTATGTAGATATATTATATCATGACACAGATCTGCTATTTCACAATGTAGCACTCTGAGCTGCTATACAATAAAGCTTTTAAATGACAATATGATGCTTTGGGCTGACATGTAATATTGTGGAACAGAGCTGGTGTGTAATAATGTAATAATACACTCAGATGGTATTCATTTATGTTGTATTCTGGACTGATATAAACGAATATGACATTCTGAGCTGGAATACAATATTACAGCCCCGATGTGGCACTGTGACCTTGTACGTATTAATGTGACACTCTCAGCTGGTATAAAAAAAAAATTGTACTCAATGGGGTAGATTTACTAAAATCAAATAGGTTTTTCATTTTGCAAATGCAGTTGAACTCTAAAAGGGATGTATCCCCCTAGTTTAGTGAATAGGGTGAAGCTCTGCTTACTTTCATCATCCAACTGTGTGCGAGTAAAAGTGCATTTTTTTTTAAATGTATTTGTTTTCTTGCACGTGATTCTTTGCAAAGCTTCACCTTATTCACTAAGCTCTTTTCAAATTCTCTTGCCGCAGTTTATTTGCCTTCAGGTAATTATGGCCATTATGAATTGTACCCCGTTGGTCCACAAACATTTCAAAAACACTCTTTTTTTGCAGCAACACACCACCTTTCCCTTTAAGAGGAAGGCGCTTTCTTTTATATGATTAGGCCCAGGTTCACACTGCGGCCGTTTTGAAGCCGGCATTTCAATCTGACTTCAGGGGCGATTTCACAGATATCTGTGTGGGTTCCTGCACAGATGTCTATGGAAATTGCCCCCTAAGTCATCAAAAGTAGTACAGAAACTACTTTGGGGAATCGGTGCAACGCTGCAAAGTCGGCCTTGCTCCAATTCAGATGGTGCAATTGCCGGCAATTGGCTCTGATTTGACATGCGATTTGACATGTCAAATCGCATGTCAAATCAGACCAATGTGAATGTGGACAAAATCCTAAACTTTGTAAAAATAACAGCCCATATTTAGACTTCAAGCTGCTCTAGGGACACCTGAGTGATGTCCACCTTTTGTTCAAGCTCTGCTCCTGTATCATGTGATTATTTCAGGAAAAGTAATATAATATGCTATTTGAGACAGCATGAAGTCTATTTTATGCAGAACTTATTTTCAACTGTGCAGACACCAAGCAAACGAAAGAAGAGATAGTTTCACATTTCCAGAACAATCAGATCATTTTTTCCTTTCTCAACGTCCCCTGTACCCCAGTACCCCTAAGGTTCCCCTGATGGAATAAGTACAAATGTTTAGAGCTAGACTGATGATGAAAATATACTAAGAAAAAGTATATCGTAATCTGCAAATGCAAATGTTGGGTGTTACCCCCTATAACCCTGCTGCTCTGAGCACCGGCCCAAGTGTGTCATTATGGTAAATACAGCCCTGGGTGTTTCCAGAGATTAATGTTAATAACCTTATCCTTCCAAATATTTTACCTAGCTGCAGACCTATAATCTGAAAAGAAATGCAATCATTTTACAGTGTGTGTCTACCTCGACAGATGGTGTTTAGCATATGCAGATGTAACCTCTCTTATAAAATACCTTGCCTTACATCTGTACAATTACAGCTACAAAATGTAGGCATGAAAAATACCTTGCAACTCATACACCTGTTTGTTGACTTAAACAAAGTGAGTACATTTTCCAACAAAACTGCTGAGCAAATTAAATCTTGTCTTTTTATATACACAGTCCCTAGGAGGGGATTTTCTTCTTAAATCTTAAAATGAATTCACACACAACCCTTAATGTCATTTCAGATCTTAGAGTTTAGTCTTTTTGCGAATGCTGTTGAAAAACAAAAAGCTTCAAATTATTATGAAACTAAACATTAGCGAGGAAACCAATAAATATGTTGTTATAGATGCATTAAAACGCGGTAGGGCATAGCTTTAATTGTCATGAAAAACTTCTCATTAAGTGTTTGGCCTTGTGCCTCTCTGCATGCAGCAAGCATATTATAATGACCATCTAAAGCACTCCCTGTCGTCATCCTGGAGTTCTCATTCCATAGCCCTGCTGTGAGCTCACTGTATAATATTAAGATTTTTGCAAACTTTGGAGTTTTTTAAATGAATATTGCTATGCAGTTTGAGTACAGCAATTATTTTGTTTTGTATACTTTTAAGAATGTTGAAAGAAACAGCTGACCTAATAAGCGCTCGAAATCGCATTATGCGTTATAATTTTGTTTAAACTGTATAACCATGATGTTGATTATCATTTATCATGGCTAAATGAACTATAATAAGTTTGCATTTTTTAAACGGAATATTTTTAATCAACTAGAGACAGCAATGAAGGCAAAGTCTGATTGCAGTGATGTTCCTCTCTGGTTTATTTTTAAAGTAATTTTAAACCCATTCACTAAAATATATTTAATTTATCAAAATATTTAAATCAGTAGCTTTCATTGAAATATACCTGGTGATCCTGTCATGACATTCTTTTTTCAGGCACTTCCTGTTATAGAATGACAAGCTCTATCCCTGTCCCCTGGTTCTGCTCCATTATCGACCTGTTACATGGGCTTCGGATGGAGATGACCATGGCTGTTTTACCTCTAATTAGAATTGCATAGACCACTGTTGTCATCAATAGACAACAAAGAAGACGCAAGAGATCCATAGTATTGATATACAAGGGGCAAAAAAAAAACACATGCTTTATTCAAATAGTGCTTTAACAAACTAAATATTATTTGGTTGGGTGTTTACATCTACTATTGTGTAAGGTATTCATATATGAATGTTGCAATGAAGAGCTCCCTAAATAAAAGCTTATTTAGCCATTGGATGGGAACAGAGATGTATAGTAACTAAGTAGAACTACTTCACTACTGTACTTAAGTACCGAAAGGCGGTATCTGTACTTTCCTTAAGTAGAATTTTTTTCTCCTACTTTCACTTTTACTTCACTACATTTTTTCGATGACTTCAATACTTCTACTCCGATATTTTTTTTTTGTGCTGCATAGTTACTCGTTACAATTAAAAAAATTACCACTGCCAGAACAGTAGATGGCAGGTTTCATGAAGTTAAAAAAAATGTGTATAATGTCATGTGTAAATCAGCGCATACGAAAATAAATGCTACTGTATGTATAAATAAAATGGTCTACATACTGTATCTGCTGTTAAGGGGAAAGAGAACCTCCCCCAACCAAGGAGAGTCACAAGCATACATAGACCTTTTTTCTGGTAAGAGGCTGATTTTGCTTTTTTCACTGGAAGTTGAGAGCACAGGTTTTGCAGTTTTGTTTCACTGGAAGAGTCTATTTAGATATTATTTTGCACTTACCTTCATCCGCCGGGTAAGGGGGAAATCCACAAGGTGGTGGGAGTCTGCACCTATTATTTGGAATAGCACCTGTTTAATTCCTGCACCTTTGAGAATATATTCATCTTGTTTTGTCACATATATATGGTATTATGGCATTATATGAATGGACTTTTTATTGACTTTGATTTCATACACTCTTCCTTTATTTAATTATCGGAATATATTGTTGTATATCACATTGGTTTATATATGATTTTGCGCACAAATAAGCTGTGGAGGAAAAAAAAAACATGCAGGGAAGAGAAGGAGGGATGCTTTAAAGGGGAAAGGGAGGGACATTTATCTGTTTTTGTTTACAAAAAGTTACAGCCAAAGGAATTGTGATTATCCTTTAGGTTAATCATTTGAAATAATAAAGAACAATATGATGTTCAAACTTTTGACTTCTTTCTTTAATAACTACATAACACAGTACTTGCACTTTTACTTTCAGTACTTGAGTAGCAATTTTTTTTAAAAAAAAAACTACTGGTACTTTTACTTTTAGTACTTGAGTAGCAAAATTAAAAAAAAACTACTTGTGATACTTAAGTACAAAAAATGTTGTACTTTAGTACTTCTACTCAAGTCACTTTTTGATAGAGCACTTCCACTTCTACTCAAGTCACTTTTTCATCGAGCACTTGTACTTTTACTCAAGTATGGGTTTCGAGTACTTTATACAAGTGTGGATGGGAACTGTTAAATGATGCATGTAGTGCCAAACTATTACTACTTTATCAATAAAGAGCAGCAGAAATTTTCTGACTGATGTGTCATGGTTGGCTCTCATTTGCAGCAATTGTTTTCTGTGCACACAAAGTTTCTAAATTGTTTAGCTCATGCAGCACTTTGACTCTGTATATGGATACCTTAACAGGTCTATCAGAGCTAAATTTCAATTATGTGCTTCCAGGGTTTTTTAAAATGTTATTGCGCCCTTCTAATGACCACAGTTCTTTGCAGCCATAGAGCTCCCATCACAGTGAGTAAATAGCAAAGAGTGTGCACTATGCATCCTTGTTTCTTTCCTATTATTTTTTTATTGCTTTAATAACAGAGAAATGGGATGAGATAAACAAAGGATTTCCATTCTCCTGCTTGAAATCTTCGTTGCATGAAGGAATCTTACTCTAATGTTCTTTTTTTTTATTAACACACCCCTCATTAATTAAATTGGTATAATTTCTTTCTGAATATGGATTCATGCAATTTAACCACAACAGTTTAAAAAATTACCTAAACACCCTGCAATGAAATGTCTGTCATCTCTAATGGTACAGGATAAGGACACCCAGTGTATTGTCTAGTTGTTCTCATAACGTGTATGTATAGCCATGTTTTTAGATTTGGGTAGCAAAGGGCTGGATTGAAACCCCTGTTAATTTTTTTTTCTATGTATCCCTGGTAAGCAGATACCCTCTCTATTTGCTTTGTAGCTGTTGTCACTGAGACAGAAAGTAAAAGGAGATCCAAAATTTTAACATTGTCACAGGGGTACATTTTCAACTGGATACACCTGTTCCAGTGATACATGTTTAAGAGAGAACTACCCTTTTGAGATTTGTGAGATATACTATCACTTCCTGTTGTGTCCCCAGGACAGGAATTAAAGAAAAAACTTCCAATTGTAAACATGCAAAAATAAACTGACAGGGGTTACAATATATATATATATATATATATATATATATATATATACTGTATATATATATATATATATATATATATATATATATATATATATATATATATATATATATATATATATAACGTGTGGGTATACTTTAACCTGCGATCCCTGCCAGATGACCTGCAGTGTTGGGTAAGCCATGGAGACCCTGCAACGACAGACCAACTGATGGAGTTGATTGGAAGATTTACCATGGTGGAGGACCTGCTTGGGTCTGCCAAGCGTTGGAAACCCACACCAAGCGCAGCAAGGCCAGCTGCAGCACCTAGGAGGGAACCTCTGCCAGACACTGGAACCCAAATCCCTGCCTCAACCTCTTCAGACCCACAGCGGGCAGTCTCTGTTACAAGAATAGGGGACATACAGTGTTGACGATGCCAGTCCTGGGGACATACCCGGTCACAGTGCCCACTTTAGGAGGTGCCCATTGAGTGCAGGGCTGGCAGGAGAGGCTCTTTCTTTGTCCAAAGAGCATTTTCCACCCATCCTGACCTAGCTGCAGGTCAGTTTGGATGTGAGGTGTGAGTGAACCACCTCCCTGCCATGGCTCTACTGGACTCCGGCAGCATGGTGACACTGGTACATGCCAGGTAGATTGGAGGACTCGGCCCGGCAGGTAAGACTCTACGGGTAGTATGTATCCATGGGGACACCCCTTGGTCCCGGTGTCTATTGCTTATGGCCATATCTCACAAGAGGTTGAGGTTGTAAAAAGATTGATACACAATATCATAGTGGGGTGGGACTTTCCGCTGTTTCTTGAACTATGGAACCAGATACAGAGTGGACTTCCTGGACAGCCAGGAGGACAGGGGACCCTGGGCCTTGATGAGCCACAGTTTGAGTGGTCGGGTACAGGACTCCCCACAAAAAACACCTCTATGGAGAGCCATTCTTGCTAACTGGATATCCCAGATGTGCCCCTCTATCTCCCAAATTATGCAGGATCTTTTAACCATTCTCCGCAATGACCAACTCAATACGGACTTTAACCATATGTGATCAGCAACACGTTTCTTCACCAAATGGCAGGATTTTCTGACATCACTACCCGGTGGTGAGAACCTGGACTCACTTTGAGAAACCTATAGCTCTTCTGGCACTTGTTAAGGATCATGTGTTGTAGGCTTAGTAACCCCCCTCTCCCTTCCCCTCTTCCCTACTCACTTCCCTAGGACTTTTGCTTAGATCCAGCCAAGCCACCTAGACTCTTAGCACAGCCTGTTTTCTTGCATCTCCCCCGACCCCGTCCTTTTCTCAATTTTTGGTTTCGCAAGTTCATTCTAGGTAACCCACGTTACCTGTGTTGTCTGCTGTACAACGTTGATTATTGTGTTGTTTTCCCCTTGTATTACTTGGTTTTCAAAATAAGAGTTCATTTAAAAAAAAAAAAAAAACACCTCTAATGTTGAGGTACCTAATGTTGATAATGTTTGTTTTTCAAAGCTCAAGACCGAGTTGACCTCTGAGGGGGGAAATCTCTCCATTACAGGTCATGTTAGGGGAGGACGTTCCCTTTTGCAGATCCTGATTGAGGAAGATGAAGAAGAAACTTCCTCTAAGCTAGTGCACCCAGTCTTGGGGGTGTCCAGGGGTGTGTTTGGCACATCCAGTTACAGGATACTACTTTGGTCAATTCTTGAGAGCAGGTTTCTGTTATTAATGGGGTTCTACAAATACCTGGTACAAATCAGAGGTTCCACATTTTGCATTGAATGGGGACTTGCTTTATTGAGTGGCTGAAAGCCAAGGGCAAACTATAGAGCAATAGCTGGTTCCCCAGCCATATAGGGGGATGCTCCTCAATCTAGCCCACAATGGCGCACTGGGAGGACACCTGGGGGCTGAAAAAATGGAGGCCAGAGAAACCGACCAGTTTTACTTGCCAGGGGTGAAGGCTGAGGTTAAAAAGTACTGTGCATCCTGCCCGACTTGCCAGTTAACTGCCCACACTTAAGAAACTCCCTGGTACCCTTGCCCATAATTGAGGTGCCATTTGAATGGATTGCTATGGATCTCATGGGGACCTTAGTAAAGTCAGTAAGGGGACACCAATATATATTGGTAGTCCTGGATTATGCAGCTAGGTATCCGGAAGTGGTCCCTTTAAGGAAAACTTCCTCTAAGGCCATTGCCTGGGAATTATTTCACATGTTCTCAAGGACTGGGTTCCCCAAAGAGTTTTATATCAAAGACGGTGATGGATCTGTGTAAACTGTTTCAGATTAAGCAGTTGTGGACCTCTGTCTATCATCCAGACAGATGGCCTCATCAAGAGGTTTAATAAAATCCTGAAATCTATGCTAAAAAGAGTGGTCCAGAAGGATGGGAAGGATTGGGATATGTTGCTCCCTGCCCTTTTGTTTGCCATTTGGGAGGTTCCATAAGTGTCCTCAGACTTCGCCTATGCACTAGCTCAAATGGTGAGAAGGCCCCAGGGGTTGCTTGATCTAGTAAAAGAGACGTGGGAAAGTGAAACCTCACCGAAAAAAAACAGTGGTGTAGCGAGAGAGGGTGGCTAGAGTGATCCTGTTAGTGAGGGAGCATCTCTAGAAGGCACAGGATGCCCAAAGGAGGGTATGAAACGATCATCTAAGGTCAGACAATTCCAAGTAGGAGATGGGATGGCTGTTCTGAAACCCACAGTGGAGAGCAAGTTGTTGGCCAAGTGGCAGGGACCATTTGAGGTAGTGGAAAAAATGGGTGATGTGAACTACAAGGTAGACTAGCTGGGGAAAAGGATGTAAACTTGTTAAAACCCTGGAGAGAGAGAGAGAACAGGAGTCTGCAGTGGTAGGTATTAATTCAGGGGACCCTGCAGGGGTTGACCTGGTACAGATTGATGCTACCCTGTCTAAGCCACAAACCCAAGAAGCAAAAGAGTTTCTGCAGAGAAACAGAGAAATGTTTTCAGGACATCTCATCAATGTCATTGAGTATGCCATAGTAACAGAACCCAATGTTAAGATCCATTTAAAGCCCTATCATATCAAAGAAGCACATTGAAAGGCGTTGTCTGAAGAAGTGAAAAGGATGCTTGAGCTTGATGTCATTGAGGAGTCGCACAGTGAGCGGTCGAGTTCCATTGTGTTGGTACCAAAGCCCAACGTTTTCTGCAATGACTTTAAAAAATGCAATGAAGTTTTCAAATTTGATGCCTATCCGATGCCCCGGGTAGATTAGTTAATTGGGAGGTTGGGTCCTGCCAGGGAGAAAACTGCTTTTTCCACTCCAGAAGGCCACTTCAACTATAAAAAGATTTATTTGGCTTACATTCTGCCCTGGCCACAATCCAGAGGTCAATGGACAAAACGCTATGCCACCATTGACAATACACTTCGGTCTACCTGGATGACATTTTTTTCTTCAGTTCGGGAGTCCCATTTTCCCTGGGTTTAGGCAGTCATAGACTCTTTGAGAAAAGCAGGATTCGCAATCAGTCCTGAGAAGGGGGATGGAGGAGGCCAAGTACCTAGGGTACATTGTGGGTAGAGGGCTAGTGAAACCTTAAATAAATAAAGTGTAAGCCATACAGAACTGGCCCCCTAACCAAAAAGCAGGTCAGAGCATTTTTGGGCATAGTTGGCCACTACCGGAAGTACGCCCCAACCTTGCCAATATTGCTGCACCATTGACTGACTTAACAAAAGGCATGAAGTCAGTATTGATAAAGTGGAAATGTGGATGCCGAAAAAGGTTTTCAGAAGCTTAAAGCATAACTACACTATTGTTGAGAAAAAAACATTCCCCTCTGGGTGATCTATGTACATTGCAAGGATTTTACCAAACCTTGTTGCAGATTCCTACCTTTGGTTATTCTTAAGAAATCACTGTTTTTTTCCTCTGTGCCCCTGTGCTAAGTGAGTCTAATGGGAGTGGTTTCATAATTATCAACTAGCTGCTGCAGAATCAGGACTCTAATGAGGAAAATTGCAGGGTCTGCATTCCTTTAGCTGTGATTTCCTATTGGCAGTATCTTACCAAAAATTACATTTTTGTTGCAGGAGATGTCAAAAATTGGACCTGTATCTTAGTGTAGACATCTGGAGAAATCAGTGAGCCAATTATACAAGCAGGAAATTATGTTTCTGGGGGGCGTTCTGTACATATTCTGTATACAGAACACCTCCAGGTAGCCATATTGCATTGCATTTTACAGAAAATTACAGAGCTGCAGATTGAAAAGGAAAGGTCATTTTTAATAACATTCAATTACAATATGACTTGTGACCCAATTGTATATGCTATAATATTTTTTTTTTTATTTGCTTCTTTTTTTTTTCCATAAAAGTGGAGTTACCCTTTAAGACAGCATTGTGCAAGCATCTGGTGCTTGTGGTTCTTGATTTTTCAAATGAGTTTGTGGTGCAGACAGATGCCTCAAGCGAAGGCTTAGGAGCAGTCTTGTCTCAATTGGTCAATGAGGAAACCCCCCCCCCCCCCTAGTTTTTCTCAGTAGGAAACTGACCGCGGTGGAGAAAAAAAATGATGCTGTGATGGAGCGGGAGTGTCTTGCCATCAAATGGGCTTTGGACTCTCTGCGATACTTTCTGCTAGGCAGGAGGTTTACGCCTTGTGTCAGACCATGCCTCATTGACCTGGATGAGACAAAACAAGCAGACCAATGCCAGGGTGACAAGATGGTTCCTGTCTCTTCAGGAGTTCAACTTTGGAGTAGAGCACAGAGCTGGGAGACAGGATCAAAATGCCAATTCCCTTTCACGAGTACTCTGTATGATGTCAAGTGGTACCTCCAACACCTCTGTGTTGAGGCAGAGGGGGGGATATGTACAGGATTCCAAGGATAGGTGGCACCAGTATTTGGGTTCTGGTACCTTTAAAGTAGAGGACTGACTCACAGTACTCTCTGTATTAGTAGAGAAGTATTTGGGACCCGGAATTTCGGAGAACCTGAAGTGACAATCGGGTGGGAAAAGGGCCTCCACTCCTGACTACAGAGACGCCAGTCCCCAAAGGGTTAAGAGCCTCGAGGAAGCAACACTTAAAACAGGAAGTAATATTAAGTGTGGTGGTGTGAGTAGGAGTTGGAGAGAGACACCTGTCAGAAAACCAGACCGGGACTGTGCTAACCCTCGGGGTAAGTATGCACTGTGTGTTTTCTAATATTTTGTTTATGCTGTTGCGCTGAAACAAGCAGACTTTTTGTGTTGCATGTTTGTTTTTTTGCTGGAAACGTTTCTTTGTGTTTGCCCAAAGAAAACAAAACATCTCTTTGTTTAGGTTAAATGGCTTGGCACATGGTCCCGTGGAGCTATGACCCCCAAACTTTACTATATATATGTATATATACTGCATCTATATATCACACAGAACATAGATATATATTATATACTTATACTCCTGACACTTGGGGGTCTATTTCTAAAACATTTACTGCATAAATGTCAGAATCATTCATACATGCTGAACTAAATTTCACTGTAGGTTTTTGAATAGATTAACTCCTGTATCATCTCTTCCATCTAGTGGCTAAATCGTGGAATTTGCTTATATACCTCAATTAGAAAATATAACCACCTTAAACTAACTTGTTATTATTATTATTATTATTATTATTATTATTATTATTATTATTATTTTACAGTAGATAAGTAAACAGCATGTACATTATTTCCAAAGGACATATGACCCAGCTAACAGCACAATTTTACCCATATCCACCTATGTAAGATACAGAGCTTGGGAAATAACCCTATAATATGTTTATGTATCGCATGCTAACTTAGTCACCCCTTCATGATGGAGGGCAAAACAAATTTTATTGCCTAAACACAGTTTTGCAACTTTGAAACAAAATAGTAAAACTGAAAAAATTGTATTTTTTTTTTTTATTTAGCAGTAAATTTCTTGCTATTACCCTAACCTACTGCCAAAGAACAACCCAAAATAAATTATTCTGTTTCTGATTACCACAGAATTAACACGTTTGTGTATATTATTCGTTGTTTGTACCCATAGCAGAGCCCAGAAACAATGTTGTGCATTTTTTTTTGTTTTTTTTTTTTATCCTAACTAAAGCACACTGATACAAATGTTTAAAAATTTGCTTTTTTTCAATCCTACCTAAAATACACCGACCCTGACCTTTGATCCTAACCTTGACCCTAACACTGACCCTAATCTAGTATATTTTTTCTTTATTTTTTTTTTACACACACTTCTTTGTTTATACTTTTCTCCTCTAGCAAGTGGAAAAGGGTCCAATGTATCTTTTTTCCTCATTCAAGAGGGAAAAAAAACACAGCAACAGGCTACACAGTGACTTTATCACTGTGTAGCCAATCAAAGGCTTTCACAGCAATCAGGTGACCAGGAACTAAACCATCTTGTTCCATAAACATTAGTATTGGACCCAGGGCTCCTAGTGCACTCCCAGCACAAACATAGGTAGGCAATACAGTATCTGACCCCAAAGGATTAAGACCCACTTCTGTGAGGTTGCATATGTGTGTGCACTCAAAAGGGAGGGGTTATTCACAGATTATCAAGAAGAATAATGCTACCATTTGGTTCACTTGGTGAATGATCAGTATAACTTATCTTAAACCTTTTTCTAAGCTCCTAATGAAATAAAAAAACAAAAAAAAAACAAACCTCAATAAACAATGTACAGGGTACATAGATCATTGCCAATACCAATTACCAATTTGGTTCAATACCAAAATAATTTGGTATTCACTAATTACTTTGATATCGAATGACTTTTATAAATGATTATATCCTCATTGCGTTTTTTTTTTTTTCGTTTTTTTTTTTTTTTTTTTTTACTTTTCTACTATGATACAGGACAGTGCAATGTTGGTATTTTCTTTTTGCATGTTTGTCTGTCAACAGAGATGAATACAGAGTCCCATGAACATTTCCATCCCACAAGATACTCCAGTCTCCTGAGGTTTCCCAGTGTCTATGTTATGATCATTTCTGAAGCCTTCGCAGTGAGACAGTCGCACAATGTGAAATTGTTTAAATTATTCATAACTTTCAACAATCTTGTCTCATGCACGACCACTGTAAACCTATAGGAGTAATATTTTTTGCACAGTAAGACTTTTCTTCAGAAAAGACATTATTATAACATTTATATGTATATTTCTTCAGGTGCAATGGCAATTTTAAAATATATAGTGAGATTTTTTTTTTTAATAGCAATTACCAATGGTATCAACATGCACTTAATTTATTTCCTTCTAATTAGTAAAAGCAAAGGGATCTGGAATAATGATGATAACATTCAATGCAACTGTCCAAAGTGGACTCAGTACATGGAAAAAAAAAAAAAAAAAAAAGCTAAACATTACCCTAATGATTGTGCTCCTTGTTATCACTGAGAGGATTAAAATGGTAAAAAAATAAAAGTAAAGCTTTCTATTCAGCATGATGGTATTCTCATTAGTAATGTCCATCTTCCGTGAAAGGTCCTCGTAAACTCTATAATGAACACTATGTTGAAAATGTTTCAAGTTTAAAGAGTCACAGATGAATTGGTGCAAACATATATACTATGGGGATAGAGGAGAATGTGGTCATGATTAAAATGAAGTAAATGTGATTAGTGACATTCTCTGGCTTGCAGCATTTTTATTTTCCGTAGGAGTAAATCTGTGTAATAACCCATTGTGTTAAAGCACTTTGTTAGCTGTGATTCTGTTTGCCAAAGACACATTTACAAGAACATTTTAAGCGTGTTTTATCCATTGTTTATTTACAAGTACTTGATCAATTTTATTTGGAGCAGCAAGTTTGCTTCCTGTACATATCTACATTTTTAGTTGAAATGATTTGACCGATTTGATAAGCCTTTTTTGAATCGTGACCCTATTATAAAGCAATTTGGGCATGACTACAAGAGTCTCCACCTCTATTGATTATGAACATGTCAAGGGACATTCCTTCTTTGTCCATGCTGTCTCCTATGATAGTGCTCCTATTGATTAAGTGGTGAAGTTTTCTTGCTACGAATAAACAGTTACCTATTTTCCAGTTAAAATGAGTCAATGTTTTCTTGCTGCAGATTCATTTCAATCAGCGTGAGAGGGGAGCCATGAGCAATGTTCCTGACCTTGACAAGCTGGAGTTATCATGATCAAGTCCTGTGCTTTGATTTCAACCAGTGGCCAGCAGCTTTGTATAATCAAAAAGAGGGAGGGTATTTTTAGAACTATCGTAAAAGGTAAGTGCATTAATATTGTACATTTTCTAGTTCTCATACTGTATGTGATAACATAAATGTGGATGTGTAACAATCAGTGCACTACAGTAGCCATATATAGGTCATGTATTAGTATTTAAAGACTCGAAAAGTTCATATGATAGTTTTATTAGTTTGATATGAAGGGGTTGGAACATTTCTCTGTCAGGTTAAAAAGTTAGTTCTTCTGCAGCCATCTTTAAAAGCTTTTTTTAAAACCTGTACTAGGAGCAATAAAAAATCTTCCATTACTAACTTCCTACTGAAAATACTAACTGCCTGGCTGTGTTTGGCTTCACAATGTTCAGATACTCTGAACCTGAACAAGTGGGCATAACAGAAATGTCACATTGAAAGAATTTTAATTTGCATATTGCATAGTTCCAAGTCAGGGAATCTGAATGTACAGAACTTACTGGATTCCTCTTCCTCTACACAGTGGAAAGATTCTAAATCATTTTCACACCTTTGAATCGCACATAAAGCTAGAACACTTACAACATGTAAATCTGTCGATTTAGTCCCGGTTCACAGGTCGCCTCCCATAGGGAAGCTGCGGACCCGTTCTAATAGGAGCGACACAAGTCGCTCCGACTTAGAAAAAGGGTCCGGAGCTTCTTTTGGGCAACCAGGAGGCGACCGCCATAGACTTCAATGTTATGAAGTCCGTGGCGGCCGCTCCGAGGTCGCGGCACGCTGCTCGCACCGCGACCTCGGAGGTAGCGTCGCCCCTATGTGAACGGGGCTTTAGATTAATTAAGTAACTGTATATTTATTATTTCAAGGTACTTATTTAGTGCTGTTAATTTACGCAGCACTTTACATATATATTGTACATTCACATCAGTCCCTGCCCTCAATGAGCTTACAATCTAAGATCCATAACTCACATTCATACATATACTAGGGCCAATTTAGACAGGAGCCAATTAACCTACCAGCATGTCTTTGGAGTGTGTGAGAAAACCAAAGCACCCAGAGGAAATCCACACAGGCTCAGGGAGAACATGCAAACTTCCTGCAGGTTGTGCTTTGGCTGATATTCAAACCAACGACCCTAGTGTTATTTGAATTATTTGGGTAATTCCCAAACTTTATGCATTTTCCATTAAAATAAATGCCTGACACCACAGTTTTAAGTATATGCTAATATGATATGCCCTACATAGTGTCCATCTTATCCTAGTGGTCAACTTAGCTTTTGCTTTTTCTGTGAAGACATCTGGCAGAACCACAAACTTGATTTTAGTTCAAGGCCTTGACCTGCTCATTGTTTTTTTTTTTCTTGAATTCCATTTATTTGAAAAGAAGTAGGTCACACCATCTCCACCAGTTTTTGCATTGTTGTTTTATCCGTTAACGCATTACAAAGGGGAGTACTAACAACTGTGAGCATATTAAAAAGGGCAATTACATATTTTTTTTCAAGGTTGATACATACAGGGATAAAGAGAGGTTATATTCCTGTGTTACAAATATGCAATATTGTAGAGCTACAGAAAACTGACAGCTTCTAGAAGCACTATTTTGTTTTTTGTATAATGAATAACATTTAAAAATTGAATATGTAATGGTTGTTGGTAGTTTATGTTATTGACCTGTTGCTTATTTAATTTATGAAAGTTAAATTCCTGAAAGTTTATTGATCTTTGAATGTCATACTAAAACATTTTAGCACAATCCATACAAGAGTTCAGAATGCATTTAAAGCAAATAACACATCTAATGATATTGTAAACTTAATTATCTCTTCCTGATTTGGTGGAAATAATGATTCATTTTATATATTATGGCAATTCTGCTAGTTGCAAAGTGCATTGCGGTAAAGCTTCTCATATGCAAAGTTGATATTTGAGCTCTGAAGCTCTAAGGATGTTAATGATCAGTATTGGGAATAAGTAATTTGTCCATGTGTGAAGCCTCTTTGCAGCATAGAGATCTGTCTAGCTTGATATGTACTGTATATAGGTCTAGAAACTCAGGTAAATCTGTAAAAACCCCTGCGTGGGGTGATAGGGCTGTATCTTTTCACATGATGACTAGACCCCTCCTGCTTGGAAATGGAGAAAAAAGGGAAGGACAAATGGCTGGATTGGAGGGTACCCAGCTGTTATCAATCTATAATAAAACTTGCATTTTTTTGGCAAAGATTGATACATTTTACAATAAAATCTCACGACTTTCCACTTTGAGCCCAAACTAGTGAAATATCAAACTGGTAGGACTCACTCAATAGCGGGGACCAAAAATATTTTCTAAACACATCCATGAAGAATCCTAGATTTTAGGCCTCATGAGCATGTATCCTTCATGTGGTATATATATATATATATATATATATATATATATATATATATATATATATATATATATATATATGTATATGTATATGTATATATATATATATATATATATATATATATGTATATATATATATATATATATATACAGTATCTCCCAAAAGTGAGTACACCCCTCACATTTTTGTAAATATTTTATAATATCTTTCCATGTGACAACAATAAAGAAATTACACTTTACTACAATGTAAAGTAGTGAGTGTACAGCTTGCATAACAGTGTAAATTTGCTGTCCCCTCAAAATAACGCAACACACAACCATTAATGTCTAAACCGCTGGAAACAAGTGAGTACACCTCTAAGTGAAAATGTCCAAATTGGAAGCCAATTAGCCATTTTTCCTCCCCGTTGTCATGTGACTCGTAAGTGTTACAAGGTGTGAATAGAGAATAGGTGTGTTAAATTTGATGTTATCACTCTCTCATACTAATCACTGGAAGTTCAGCATGGCACCTCATGGCAAAGAACTCTCTGAGGATCTGAAAAAAATAATTGTTGCTCTACATAAAGATGGCCTAGGCTATAAGAAGATTGGTAAGACACTAAAAAATGAGCTGCAGAACGGTGGCCAAGACCATACAGTGGTTTAACAGGTCAGGTTCCACTCAGAACAGGCCTCGCCATGGTCGACCAAAGAAGTTGAGTGCATGTGCTTAGCGTCATTTCTAGAGGTTGTCTTTGAGAAATAGTTGTATGAGTGCTGCCAGCATTGCTGCAGAGGTTAAAGGGGTGGGGGGTTGGCCTGTCAGTGCTCAGAACATACGCCACACACTGCATCAAATTGGTCTGCATGGTTGTCGTCCCAGAAGGAAGCCTCTTCTAAAGATGGTGCACAAGAAAGCTTGAAAACAGTTTTTACCTTTTATGTTCCTGTCATACCCGTGATGTGATTTTAATACTTCAATTAATTTACCAAGGTGTGCAGCAATAGTCCAGATTTTTGCATGTCCCCACAAACAGTTTGCTGAAGACAAGCAGATTAAGGACATGGATTACTGTAACCATGTCCTGTGGTCTGATAAGACCAAGATACACTTATTTGGCTCAAATAGTGTATAGCGTGCATTGCGGCAACCAGGTGAGGAGTACAAAGACAAGTGTGTCTTGCCTACAGTCAAGCAAGGTGGTGGGAGTGTCATGGTCTGGGGATGCATGAGTGCTCCCAACACTGGGGAGCTATAGTTCATTTAGGGAACCATGAAGACCAACATGTACTGTGACATACTAAAGCAGGGTATGATCCCCTTCCTTCGGAGACTGGGCCACAGGGCAGCATTTCAACATTATAGTGTCCCCAAACATGCCTCCAAGATGTCCACTCCCTTGCTAAGGAAGCTGAGGGTAAAGGTAATAGACTGGCCAAGCATATCTCCAGACCTAAACCCTATTGAGCATCTGTGGGGTCTCAAATGGAAGGTGGAGGAGAGCAAGGCCTCTAACATCCAACATCTCCGTGATGTCGTCATGAACTCTGTGCCCAAGAGGGTTAAGGCATTTCTGGAAAATAATGGTGGCCACACAAAAAATTTACACTTTGGGCCCAATTTGGACATTTTCACTTAGGGGGGTGTACTCACTTTTGTTGCCAGCGGTTCAGACATTAATGGCTGTGTGTTGAGTTATTTTGAGGGGGACAGCAAATATATACTGTTATACAAGCTATACACTCTCTACTTTACATTGTAGCAAAGCGTCATTTCTTCAGTGTTGTCACATGAAAAGATATAATAAAATATTTACAAAAATGTGAGGGGTGTACTCACTTTTGTGAGATACTGTATGTAAAACACAGGGACATGTTTGATATGCAAGGAATGATCAGTGTAATAAATCAAATGCCAGACATTTGTGCACACTCTAACAGTGTATTCTTGGAGCTCCATGCATACAAGCTATGTTCATATAAAAAGCTAGCTGTGAAATTAGATTTTGGGCCTCTTCCTCCTGAAACACCATGCTCTTTTTAAAGTGATTAGTGTTAAAAAAACTAAAATAAAATAACAAATATCTTATACTTACCTCCTCTGTGCAGTTGGTTTTGCACAGAGCTGCCCAGATCCTCCTCTTCTCGGATTGTTCCTGCCCCTGGCCCCTCCCTCCTGTCGAGTGCCTTATCAGCAAGCAGCTTGCTTTTGGGGCACCCGAGCCAAGCTGTAGCTCCAAATGTCCATTCAGACACGGACCTGCTGTTCAGCCCGCCCTCTCTCTCCTGATTGGCTCACTGACTTTGATTGACTCCAGCGGGAGCCAATGGCGCCATGGCTGTACCTCAGCCAATCCGGAGGGAGAGTCCCAGGATGGCCGAGGGACTCGTGTATATCGCTGGATAGAGATGGAACACAGGTAAGTATTAGGGGGGCCGAGGGGGGATGCTACTCACAGAAGGCTTTTTATCTTAATACATAGATTGCATTAAGATAAAAAACATTCTCTTATTTGAAAAAAAAAAAACCTTCTGACTTTACAGCTCATTTAACAGGCATATAGGATATTATCAACACAGCAGGAGTTAACACATAATCTAGGTATTTTTTAAGGGTATACCATGCCTATATTCCAAGTGTTCAAATCTAGCAGTTATTTTAGCCTTATTCACTAAAAACATTACAAAAATCAATTAATGGGATCAACCAATATTTGCAGATATTTGTAAGCTATGTGGATATTTTTGTCTATGTGGAATTTTCTGTAATTATGATTTTTCATTTGAATGCGCACAAATACCTATAGTGGCCCTTTAATTGTTATATCCCTTTTGTTGCTGTCCAAAGTGATAATTTGACAATAACAACAACTTTGTGTTGTAATATGTTTATTGGCAAACAGTTTAAAATGTTATTGTATTTTTTATTCTCAGATGTGCATTATATTTGACCCTGCTCTATGGAAGATGCTCCCCACATATGTTAAAATCATTTCTTGACAAAAAAACTTTAATCAGCAGGCAAGCTTCATTACATGGTCCTGTTTTCAGGACCACCCCCAATACATGTTTCACTCGATGGGCCTAATCGTGGAAGAACTACCATGTGCTGAAGGTTGCCAGATTAATAAAGTTTTCCTCCTGAAAATATCATCGGTGTGGAGCTTTGGAATATATCAAGTCATTTCAAATATATTATTTTAATTTACTCAGTAGTTATTACTCCATTTTGACTATTGGTTTAATATCACCTTCTATAACTAGGTTCAGCCAGCCTTCAAAATAAAACATTTTTTTTGTGAGTAAATTATTTATCAAGCTATTAAGCAATGACATGCAAAACGTTTCTGTCGTTTGAAGGCCATATCATTAGTCCTCTGTGTGTCTTTATATGAGCTAAGCCTGCTGAATTCCTTCATTAAGGGCACCAAGCCATATTTAGAAGTGTTCCCTCTGTCATCCAAACTGTATCTTACATAGAATTACCTAAAGTCATTCAGCAAAAATATGTACTCATTAAAAAAGAAATATGACTAGAAGAAGTCATTGGCAAACAATAGTAAAATGTAAAAAATAAATTGCAAAATACTTATTCAATAGAAAGCATAAAACACGCCATTCTGAAAACACTGACATTTACACACATTCAAATTTTAGAAATCTAGGACAACATGCTTTGGCTTGAGCCAAATAAAAGTGATGTGCCCATTAGTTACCTGACAGCAAAAATGGATTATTGAACTACTCTGCCTAGTTGTAAAAGTTGTTATTTATCATATTTTAGGTGGGTGAGATAGTGCTGGAGAAAAAGAGGACCTATTAAATTGCAAAGGATTGTTACACCCTGTTAACTGAAAAATATAGTACAAATGATATAATCAAGTAGATGATATTTATGTACTTTGATGAAATCCTGGTGCTAAATAGGGAGTGTCATAGCAATCAAGAAACATCCAGACATTATTACCCTTTGTCTATGTAAATCTAAGACCGCATTCACACTCGGTCCGTCACGCTCCCATTGTGCGGTACGGGAGCCATTCTAATAGGAGCGACACAAGTCGCTCCGACTTAGAAAAAGGGTCCTGTACTACTTGGGGGCGACCTGGAGGCGACTTGCATAGACATTCATTTTATGAAGTCCGTGCAAGTCGCGCCGAAGTCACGCTGCACGCGACTTCACAGGTCGCCCCCCTAAGTCGGAGCGATGTAGTGTGAACCGAGCCTAAAGGTACTACTAGCATTTTTAAGTTGTTTTTTTTTTTTATCACAGAAAATTATAAAATGTAACTTACCACCATGATGAGCAGAACTCCAAAATTTGCTAACTTGAGTTAATATTTTTATATGCCAGTCACTTAATGAATGAGTAATCAGTAAGTCAACTGGTCTCTTTACTAGATTGTCCAGGGTGCTCCTTACAATTGTTTTAAGGTTATTGCTTTTACCACAAATTCTAAAATGTAAGTTGTCATCAATGATAAGCAGGGCCCCAAGATTTTTTATTAAGCTGACTGAATATTTGCAATATGCCAGACATTTGATGCACAAGAAAAGTCAAATGGTCTCTTTACTGGTTCGCCCAGGTCATCCCATATACAGCTGGTCTGTGAGTGTGTGACATTCAATGGGAAACTTGTTTATATTATGCATGAGCTAGAAAGGTACATGGGATTGCAGGATGGGATTGTTCAACCCTTTGATGTAATATACCTAATAAGAAAAAAATTAACCCAAAATCCCCCACAGACTCATCTAAGGGAAATCAGTATCCTATTTGGATTCCTTACGCTCATAAATAGGTTTGAGGTGCATAGTCTTTTGCTCAACATGGGGAGTCAGTTGCCCAGCACATTCGCTTGCCACAGATCTGCTTAATGCAGTGTGAATTTGAGTTTGAAAGAAGCATTCATTTGCACTGCTTGGTTTCCTTACTGATTGTATAGGTTAAGGTCTTACAGAGCAGGGAATTTGTCAGACTGATGAAAAAGAGCCATTGTACTGACAAAGAGCACAGCAGTCCTTTTCTGCAGATATATATGAGGCAAGGGGCTTAGGTAAAAGGGCCTAGGAAAGATAACATAGAGATAGTAGTCAAAAATAACTAATCCATCCAACAAAATTGAAGTCTGTGGAATTGGGAAATGTTCTTGGTTTGGGAGTAAATTTGAGTTCTAATTGTTTTGCTTTCAAAGCTCATATATTTTTTGACAGGTCGTATACCTGTTTTTTAAACTTCTCTTCTACACAGTTTATATTCTTTGTTTTACATATAAACATCAATTATGTGACAAAGGATTATAAGAGCACTCTGGGTTGGCTAAACACAGTACAGCAGATGTTTTTAGGCTTTGGATTCTGTCTGACAGAAGTCCTAAACATCTCTCAGTAGGGAGGAGGAATAGGGAGGAGTCACTGCTTTAACCCATTCAAGTCAAGAGAGAAGGGCCAATATACATGTATATATGAATACAGTTAAATTCCCTATGATATCTGAGGACATTTTGACTAATTTAGACAGAGAAATTACTAAGAAGGAAATAGAAAGAGAAATCAAATCCTCCAAAGTGGGTAAAAGCCCAGGGCCAGATGGACCCCTTTCTTTCAGGAGTAGGTAAAATCTATTGGGGAGGAGATGGAGATGAGATCAGAATCCTTATTGGTGTATATAACAGTCTTTTCCAAAGAAGGGAAGGACCCGATTCTTTGTTCCAGTTTTAGACCAATCCCCTATTAAATGAGGATATACAACTATAAGCAAGGATATTGGCTGAAAGAATAAACCCTTTATGCCTTATTGGATAGATAAAAATCAAGCAGGTCATTTGTCACTGGGAGAGAGCCCAGAGACCATATGTTGGGAACTATTCTCTTGATACTTAAAGCAAAAAAAAGCACAAAACCAGTCTTGCGCATGTCAAAAGACATTTTACAAGGTAGACTGGGAATATATGATTACAAAGATGGATCATTTAAGTGTAGATATACGCAAATGTATAATTGGATTATATTCAAAACCTTCTGCGCACGTTTGGGGGAACAGAATACTTTTATGGACATTGCTGTTTGTTCTGTCTCTGGAACCTCTCCAAGTGATAATCCGGGCAAATCCTGAGATACAAGGCATTGATGTAGCTGGGAGGGAATATAAAGTGTCAGCTTTTGCAGGTGACATACTATTTTATGTCAAGTACCCAAAATAAATGTTACAAAATATTTTAGAAGAACTAAAAAGATATTGAGAGATATATAACTTGAACATCAATGTAGGTAAATCAGAAATATTGAATATTTCAGTCCACCAGGCAGAATGCAAGTTTCTGAGACCAACGTTTCCATTTGAATGGAGGTATGGTGGATTGGTTTTGGGATATTTATAACTGCATCCAGTATAGAATTATATCAACAGAACTGTATTCCTATTCTCAATATAGCTGGGCAAGATTTAAAAATCTATCCCACTCATAATCTCTCATGGTTGGGGATAGTTAATGTGATAAAGATGAAAACACTCCCAAGAGTCTTATATGTGTTTAAAGTACTTCCCATAAATCTACAGCCAGCACATTTTAAAACACTTCATTATTTATTAAGAAGGTTTGTGTGGAAACATCATGGCCCTAGAATTTCATACAAAGTATTTATCAAACCTAAATCAGAGGGGGAGTGGTATTTTAGAAAGTGTCAAGCAGAGTCAGTAGTGGTTAGACTGATAAATTGGACGTACAATGCTCCTTACAAAAGCTGGGTGTTACTGAAGGAAAATTTGAGAGGAATGAATCTGGGCAGGTCATCTGATTACCAAAACAATATAGAGGCCTAGCATAAGATACAGCTACACTAGTAGAAAGTAGAAACATTACAGGTGTGGGATAACATTTATAAAAGCATGACTTGGCAGTACAAAAGCCCATTAATGCCTCTCTCAGGCACAGAATACTTTCCTCCTGGAAAAGAAAATAAGGCTTTTATTTTATTTTAACTGGACTATAACTGATTCTGACTGATAGAAGTCTTAAACATCTCTCAATAAGGGAGGAGTTGCTGTTTTGATCTATTCGTTGTGAGCCTAAATTTTGACCTGAGCTCTGTAAAAAACGTTCCTATAGGTGACTTTTCTTTATTTAAGTTAGGCATTATAGCGGAGTCATTGACCCACCCTCAGTTTTCAGGTTGGCGAAGGAAGGAATATCAGCATGCTTCGGTCCTATCAGTACGCTGTCCCCTCCTGTCAAAAAAACTCTCAGTGTTAGAGTGACAGTTAATTTTATTGAGAAATATTAGCACAATAAAAAAATACTCAACTTGGGTAATACAACCTGTAAGCAAGTTATCTGGTAACTGATTTTCTTTTAGAAGGTGATCAGCAACTGTTATGCCACTGTTGATAACAGAAATACTGTATAGCCACCAGAAGAAAAATCTACAAACATGCAAAAAGAATAACAGCATAAAAGTAACAGTGAAACATTTATAATTATTCAAAATATTTCCTGAAAATACAAAAAAGTTCCACTTCAAAATATATGATATACTGTATGGGGTTATTTATATATTATTATTTATTTATTTAGATTCTATCATTATTATTTTATTCACACAATGCAAAGCAGCAGACATACAGTATAATAGGCCAAAGCAACCAAATAGAGAATCAAATATTTACCTTTTTTTTTAATCTAATCAGACTAACATTAAGTGCAGGCCTGTAAGGTATTTCATATTTAAAATACATTTACCAGAGATCAACTTAATTTAGGTAAACCTATAATCCTGTTTAATGCACAGTTTGTTCATGTCATGTCATGTTTATATCATGTGGATATCTTTATTTACTCATCACAAATTCAGGTTCTGTTTTGTACACAACTGATGTACAGAACACCTCCAAAAATGTAAATTCCTACATGTGTGATTGGCTAACAGATTTTCCCAGAAATCTGCACTAATATACTGTAAAAGTCAGATTTTGGGCATCCACTCTGCAACAGAAATTCAATTTTTCTCTCTAATGGTTCATTACATAAGACACTGCAAATTTTCTTATTTGAACACTGAAAGGTCCATAGGTGATTACAATGAACGCCCACCTATTCAGAATCAAGCTGCACAGGACATGGCCAAACAAACAGCTGTTCCTTCAGAGCAGAAAGGGGTGGAAATCTTCACCAATTTGTTAAAATCATTTCATTTTTTAAATCTTTGCAATGTACAGTATTTACCTAGAGAAACTGCTTTTTCCTAAACAAAAGTGGAGCTACTGTTACATGATTATAGATTTTAAAGGGGGCCCTCATGCAAAATCAGAAACATGTATGGTCATGAAATGAAGCAGTTAAAAAGAATAGTGCCACATCCCTCTATACTATCAAACAAAAGAGAAAAGAAAAATGCACTGAAATGGGACATTTGAGGCACAACATATATCTAAAAACACCATTTTTTAATTTATCAATAGTCTTGAAATGGATTTGCCACATTGATCCACAAAATATCATAGAATACCCAAATGTAATACATATGTTAAAACATCATGTGATAAACCAAAACGTTGGATCAAAAAAAGTTGATTCCTTGTGGCCCAACGTAGTTCATGGATTTGATCCACTTCTTCAGAAGCTGTCAAAAGTGCTTTTTCACATAATAATCTAAGCACAAGCAATCAAAATTATTCAAAATTCTTCCTCCCGGTAATTGTATTATTAGGTTGACACATCTAAGCACATAATAGATGGGGGCCCACAAGCAGCAGCACCAAGCCCCATAGCATATTCCCACATGGACATCCCCAATTTATTCTCAGACACTAGATTACTCCTTTATGACAGATGGAAACCCTGGATGAACAGCAGTTTATTATGTTGGTGTCTCCCTTAAAATACAATCCAGAGCCCTCTGTATGGTACAAATTTTGGGAGAAACCCTACATCATTTTTTTTTTTGCACAGTGTTATTAGTTGTATGATGCACAACCAATGACTGTGCAGTTGCTGATGTCCTAGTAGCTAATTCAAATTATGGGTTTGATTTACTACAAACCAATCAGCTTCCAGGTTTTCTGTCAAAACTTAATTGAACAAGCTGAAGTTAGAATCTGATTGGCTACCATGCACAGCTGCTCCAGATTTTGCCTTCTCCAGTTTTAGTAAATCAATCCCAATATGTTGCTAGGATGTAGGCAATTAGCTTGCACAGTGGGAAGTTGTCATTTAAAGGTGGTAGCCACAACTAAAAGACTTCTGAATGCAGTAAGAGCCAAAGGTTCATGCAGTTAAACAGGCCAAATTTGGTAATTTAGCTTATTTGTGAACAGGTAAAATTTGCTATGATTGTACCATGGCAGAAAACTTAAATCTCATCCCTAATGATCAATTGCAAAAGTATTTCACCAACCGCAAGATGAAGGTAGACAAATCTCACAGAAGTCTTTGAGGCTGTAATCCACCTGTGTGGCCAGGAGAGAGAGGACTTAAAGCACAGGATGTAAATAAACAATGGAAGCTGTGGTACTTAGAGCTCAGTAAGTATACATCTGTGGAGAGAGGAAGAATAGAGTCAGTTGGCTCAGGACAAACAGGCAAAAAATATAAGTACAGTTTGCTTTAAAGTGCACTGCACATATCCTTTAAGGTACTAATAGCTAGGGGAAAACACCCCAACCCCTTGGTGCCCCCAGGAATTTTTCTTTTTTATTGTTTCACTTTAGGCATCATTAAAATCACTGCTTCTTTAAAAACATGAATAAAAACATTTTTTTTTGCATGGATGCATGTCCCCCAGGGCAATACCTGGGCCCCCATACACTTTTTATGGCCAATAACTTGCATATAAGCCTTCAAAAAGAGGACTTTTGATTTTTTAATTTCGGGTCCGAAAAACTTCAATGGGGTTCGGTGTTCAGGTCCGAATTTTGTGCTATGTTCGGCTGTTCTGATGCGAACCGAACTGGGGAAGTGTTTGGCCCATCTCTACTTACTAATGGCTAACACAGCCCTGTGTTTGATACATGCTCTAAATGATTATCTTCATAACTAATCTTCCTCCTTGTTTCACTGTTGGTAATACTCCTAGCACCAGACATAACCAGAGATAAGCCAAGACTGAATTTAGAGCTTACAAAATGCATATGGGAATACAAATAGAAAAATCTTCCGTAATATTTACATTCAGGGTCTGTTTAAATTTTTTGCTTCATACTTTTCAATTCACTTCATGCCTGAATTCTTCAAAAATCAATTGGCAAGGTGCACATAAATATGTAACAACCATGTATTTTTTTTTGTTAAGATTCAGTATTCATTTCATAAAGCCAGAACACTGAATACTTCTGGGCCCGTCTTAAAAGCCCTCAAGGTTACTTTTGGCTTATTTGAATTTTTAAAATATCATAAAAAGCATATTCATTAAAATAATTTGTAATCTGTCTTGCAGAAATAGTTATCAGTATTCTACCATTAACATAATATTTACTTCTATGATCATTGGAGCGGAGTGGTAAACAATTTTTGCAACATCAGGATATGTGGCAGTGCAAAAATTATAATCTCAAAAAAATGTAATAATTCAAAAATGACCCAAGATATATTACCTGCAGTGAATTCAAGTAATGAACAAGTTGCTAAAAACAATTTCAGTACAAACTTTATATATAAACTTGTTTACCTCCTTCAGGCTTATGAAATACAGAAAGGAGTGATGTATAAAGTATACTTCAGCAATCAATCACAATTTTTTTAACCAGACCCTTGGCTGGTTGGCTGGTATATGCATATAATCACTTTTTGCAATAGTTTATTGTTAAATAATATAATTTTTTTTTTAGTTAATCAGTTTTTTTTTACAAAAACTGTCTATGGCACATTGTAAAAAGTTTGATGTTTTAGGTCATAGTCAGCTTTGACTGAGAAATGGACTGAAATGTTTGGTTATTTTTAGGTGTATACCCCTTTCCAACATTAAAATGACACGGAGACAGCAATGGATGAATACCCCAGGCTACTAACTCACACAGGGGTTGATTTACTCTCCAGTTTTAGTAAATGATTCTCACTTGACAGTAAAAGTGCTCGCCTTATTTCTTTGTAGTTATTTAGTCTTAGACATATTTAGGTTACAGTCATCTCTATGATTCCTTGAAAATCAACTAAAAACAAAAGAAGTAGGCCTGCATTACTGAAGAGAAATAGAAGATGTGTGAGTGGACAATTTGCTGTCTTATGGATCTACTTTACCAGTGACAGTCAAAACACCAAATCAGCTGTCCATAGAAGCATTAGGTGAGTTTAAATGAGATTGTCTATATAATAATACTAGGTATAGAAAAGTACTGTGTTTTAGAAATATTACAAGCAGAAAAAGTCCAGTATAAAAGTGTTGATTATTCCAGGGCATGAGGTTTTTGGATGCAACACCCAGTTATGATTAGTAATAAGCCAAACAGCCCCCGGTTTGGTTTGCACCAGAACACCGCGAACAGAGGAAAAGTTCATTAGAACATGCAAAGTCCATTAAAGTCTATGGGATTCAAACATGAAAAATCAAAAGTCCTAATTTTAAAGGCTTAAATGCAAGTTATTTCCCCAAAAAAGTGTACGGGGGTCTGGGTACTGCCCTGGGGGACATGTACCAATGCAAATATATATATATTTTTTTAAATAATCGTTTTTAAAGGAGCAGTGATTTTAATGATGCTTAAAGTGAAACAATAAAAATGAAAAATTCCTTCAAATATTGTGATTGGGGGGTCCCCTTAATGTACCTGTAAAGTGGCACATTTGTGCGATGTATGGAGCCTGCTGCAGCAATACTGACATTTCTAAAGGAAAAAATGTAATTTAAACTTGCTTGCAGCTGTAATGTATTATCGGCTCCCGGCAATACAGATAAAAAAAACATGAAAGAAATGGCAAGGGGTCCCCCCCAGTCCCCAGGCCCTTAGTGTCTGGTACAGATTTTTAGGGGAACCCCATGCCAAAATTAAAAAAAAACGGCGTGGGGTTCCCCCCAAAATCATACCAGACCCTTATCCGAGCAAGCAGCCTGGCTGGACAGGATGGGAGGATCAAGCACCCCCCTCCTGAACCATACCAGGCCACTTGCCCTTAACATATGGAGGGTGCTTTGGGGTGCCCCCAAAGCACCTTGTCCCCATGTTGATGGAGACAAGGGTCTCTTCCCAACAACCCTGAGCTGTGGTTGTGGGGGTCTGTGGGTGGGGGGCTTATCAGAATCTGGAAACCCCCTTTAACAAGGGGGCCCCCATATCCCACCCCCCCCATGTGAATGGATATCGGGTACATTGTACTGCTACCCATTCACCAAAAAAATAAAGACAAAAGCCAGTTTTTGACAAGTCCTTTATTAAAAAAATAGTGTCCCCCAATGTAAATCCATCGTCAAACACGTCGCCTGCCGCACCCGAAAAATAGAAAAAAAAAAAAGATGCTCTTGCCTCTTCAGGATGCTTCCCGCGCAATGAGCTGTTTGAGTTTGAGAGCTCTTTTATAGGAATCTGACGTCATGAGCGCCCCATAATGCACTGCTCAGGTGCAGTGAATAAATTACTGACGTCACGTCAAAGGTGAGGGTGCCACCGGGTGGTGTCTCCGCCCCTTTCGTATAAAAGAGCTGCCACAGTTCCAGCAGCTCATTTCGCCAGAGGCGTCTGAAGAGGCAGAACCGTTCTTTTTTTTCTATTTTTCGGTTGCGGTGGCGGGGCGAATTTCCTGCCAATGGCCCCATTTGTTCGTGGGATAAGCATGCTCAGCAAACACACAAACGCCCAATGTTCGAGTCTAACTTACGTTCAAGTCGAACTCAAAGCTCATCCCTAGTTATGATATATGGAAACAAGGTGTTGATGCCATATCCACAATGACTATGACACAGTAATAATCCCTTGCAGCCAATTCATACAAGCTTTTATTTTGTTTTTTGTTTTTTTATTAAATTTGACCTGAAAGTCAAATGCAGTCAGAGTAGCATTTTCAAGATATACCTGTAGCTGTTCTTGGGAATAAGTATTAGCAAATGATAACTGCAGGGGTTTTTGCAAACAATGAATTTGATCCATAAATATTAAATAACAAGGGCATGTGTAATGCTACACCACATAATCTTTAATCTGTATTTTTTAATTGAAACAACATACAAGAAATCTGCAGAAGTTAAAACCACTCAGTCAAATCCACCACCTTCTTCTGTCTCCATCCTGTTTGGATATATACGGTAGGTGAATGAAACTTAACTTTCCATAGAAAAGGAAGCTTTGAATGGAACCATTATGCCCAACATCCGAGCACATGTGCAGAGTTTAAAAATGACTGTGAATGAAGGAATCATTGTAACATCCCTGGGCCAGGTACTCTAGACTGGGCTCCCTGCGTATTTTTGATATCCAGTTTTATTAAGAAATGTGAGGTCTGAGTCTGGATAGCTCTGTGTTTAAGATGTGAAAAGCTGATTCTGAATACTAGAGTATTTTATTAAAAATTATGTGCTATTCTTTCTTCTAGTGATATGAAAAATAAAACAGCAGCTCAATATGGTGTTCATTGGAAAGGAATCTGCCCCTGTCACATGTTATGCAGCTTAGTCAACTCTAGAATCAATATTACTGAGCATAATAGCTAGTCTGATAGCATCATAGCAGCATTAATGAATGGGGAATGTTAATGGGTATGCTCCCACTTTTTTGCAAAGCTTCACTTTTCAATCTTGTCAATTTCTGTTATACCACAATCTTAACTTACAATACACTGTATTATATTTAGGATTCTTTAACGGAAACATTTCAAACCACATTATTTAACCTCTAAGCAATCTATAATATAGAACAATAGCAACATCACAAATGAAACAAAGGTCAACCCGGCTAATTGCATTTATACAAGTTTTCCATAAAAATAATTATGTTGACAAGTAGTTTAGGGTGAGTGAATGCAGAAAAAGGATTTATTATATTGATGTAAAGAACGTAGGGTGAAGTAATTACTTTGTGTTTGATCTGCAAATACTATTAGCAGACCATTTTTTGTTTTACTTGAATTTTTTATTTTTTTTGCCTTTTCTCTAAGTGTCTGGGGTTTTACTCTACAGTTAGGCATTATGAAATCAGTGAGTGTTAGCTTGGAAAGAACATGTTTTTTTATGGAAATGTCCCTTTTTTAACCTTTTCATTTGTAGCACAATTAGGCACTCTTCTCAGAAACACATCCTAATAAACATCAAGGGGATCTTTGCCCCACTGTTACTTGTACTGATTGTAGGACTAAAGCATAGGCCTGTTTTTAAAAATACAACATCAAAATTGAATTACTTGAGAAGCCAAGGTCTGCAATACTACATTTCCCCAAGATTACATATTTTAGTGCCTCTACACCCTGCAACTGTGGAAAAGGGCACCCATCTATAATGTTACTACCTCAAAATGTGAAAGGAAGGTGATTGTCTACATTAAAAAAAAAAAAAAAAAAAAAAACTATATACCTATAAATTTGTGCATGTATTTATGTAATTAAATTAGTATTTTGCATTTTTTAAAAAGGTTGGAAAGTGTAATTGCTTTTATTTGAATCAATGAAGCATAATTGTAGTTTTTTCCACCAGTACAACATTGCAAGATGAAAGGAGATAAACAAGGATCAACAGCTTCTGTAAAAACTCTACAGATTTTCACTGAGTGGTGTAAAATGTGTGAACTGAACTTGCTTTTGTTTGGATAGATTTTATCTAGAGTCACAGACGGTTTATGGTTTTAAGGTACAAGACATCATTCCTAATAACTTAGACCTGTGTTTGTAAGTAGCATTTTTACTACCGGAATCACTGACCTAAAGCCACAGCGATACTTATCATTTTGTCAACTATCAGGTCTGGGAGTATTTATGTTCTGTTATGATTTTAAACGGGACAGTCTTGCATATGCTGTAAATAAATGTTGTGTGAGTAATGTTTTTTATAAAGGTAAAACAGGAGTGTGCTCTTATATAGCAAATATTTCATTTTAAAATGATAGCTCTATAAATGTGATAAACCAAATAATAGTTCTTGAATGTACAGGCACTTTTTTATCTCCTTTGAATGGCTAGCTGTTCATTTTGTGGCAAAAAATGTTCAATGAATTGTTTTTTTTTGCTTTTATTCATTTATTTGCTTGAAGAAGCAAGCTATTTCTGGTGTCTGACTCTGAACCACTTCTTTCCTAAACCTTGAGAATTTTATATTCCTATAATCCATGTCATACATTGCACATTCTTACCATATAAAATCATTATACACAATACATTTCCGGCATTTGTAGATGTATAGGCCTTTTGGAAGGAAGGCCATTTGTCTATCATTTGCCTTAGTTTGTCTAAGCCTTCCTGTCCAATATAAGCAGTTCTGCATTATGAATACAGAGTCAACTGCCTGCTAAAAGAGGGAATGAAGTTATCAAAAGTGCACTGCAGAAACAATGTGTTAATGCACACAGCAACCCATTAGTTTGCAATTTTCTTGTCTTCAATACAGTCCTAGAAATTAATCAAGGACCTTGATTGGACATTAGGAGCAAAACATTTTTTTTTATTTGTAGCCCACTTTTTACACATCAACCCAAATCTCATTTATTCATAACTGAAGCCTTTGTGACACATCAATATTTTTTTTCGAGTCAAGACAAACCTAGTTCACCCATATCTACCCATTGTGCTGTTTTTTTTTTTTTTTTTTTGCTTGAACTGGAAAAGATAGGATTTTGTAGTCTCTTTGTCTGCAAACAAACATGAAAGTCTTGCAGTAATGAAAGGTAAAGAGAAGAAAGTATTTCCTGGGGAAGTTTCCTGTGTTGGCAGAAATTGTCTTTGATTGTCTTCATGCCATTAAATGATGCCGCCTTTGTTGAATATATAAGAAATTAATTGGGAATAGAATACTACACACAGCCAATAGAACCTTACCTATTGTTTCCTAATAGTATTAAAGAGCACTTTTTGTATCCTGTTAGTAGCTCTGCGGAATGTTTGCACTCATTCAGCTTTATGCCCTCAGTGAGCATGCTCTAAACCCTATCTGCTCTCTTCCTTAGTGTTTAACTTCCCCCCTTTCAGGTGTCCAGGCAGCAGTGCTGGAGGATCCTTGCACACATTTGGCTTTATACTCACGCAACACATACAAATCCCTACACCACAATGTGATACACCATACCCCCCCACCCCAAATTAAGCATGTGAAATGTACACACAATTAGGACCACATAAACAAATCAGACATTTTCAGAATATATACAGTCAAAATCTGCCCAGTTAGCACACAGAGACATGATGTGCACTTATATAGGGAACAGATGCAGACAGGACACACATGATTGGTTATTGTTTTCAAAGTGAAGCTTCACCACATTCACTAAGAGGCACTCTGAGGCAAATTCACTTGCATAATGCAGTTTCACTTGCAAAATGAAAAGTACAGTTGCCTTTAATAAATAAACCCCATTAAATGCAATTGATACATAGTTACCTAGGGGTTGATTTACTAAAGGTAAACAGACTGTTCACTTTGCAAGGGAAGTTGCAAATTGCCCCAGAGCTCAGTGAATGAAGGGAAACTCTGCTGGCTTCCATGATCCAATTGTGTGCAAACTCTTATTTTCTTTGCACACCATTGGGTATTCTTTGAAAATTGAAGTTTCGCCGCTTTCACTAAGCCCTGGGAATAATTCCCTTGGACTGAGCAACTTCCCTTGAACTTTACTACTTTACTTTACTAATTTACTGGTTGCTATTGTTACTTTTATATTAGCTACTAACTCTCAGTCTGTGATAGTTCTTTGGGACATTGATGTTTAATTAAAAAAAACATTTGCATGTTGTGCTGATGCTTGTTCCACTGTACATTTCAAGATAAGTTCTGAAACAATGTACATGAAATGCTTTTAAAGATTTGCATTTTTTAGGCTCTGCATTTTTACCTTGAGGGATTAAAGTTTTGCGATTACTGCTTTTTGCTGCAGGTTTTATTTTACACAAATGCACACAGAGGTCTCCTTTGTTCTATTATTTTACTACAAAAGGGGAAATAGCCCAAAACATTCAATCAGAAGGAAAGATAGCCTAAAACAATATCCTAAGAACATTTAAACCAGAAAGGAAAATAGCCTAAAACAATAGCCTAAATAAATTCCACAAATAACAGCCAAAAATAAATAACTCAAATACATTTGAACAGAAGAGAAAACACCCTAAATCAAAAGCTTAAATACATTTGACCAGAAATAGCTTAAAACAATACCCCAAATACATTTGATCAAAAAAGCCTAAAGCAAAATCCCAAATACAGTCGACTAAAATAAAAAACAATAAAATAAAATAAAACAATAGCCTAAATACCATTGACCAGAAAAGAAAATACCCTGGGAAAATTTGATTTTGACCTGTTCTCACAAGAGCTGGTCAATTCCTTATTTTTATGGAATGAGGATTGGTTCCTATCCCACTCTGCATTGATGTGGAGGATGGAATACGACTCCTTTGGAGTCAAAAGTGAGGCTTGGCTAACATTTAATTCCACCCATGTGTAGGATTTTCCCTTCTCGAATGGAATATTTAAGTAGAATGGGGACCAACGTGGCTTCCGCGCCCTGATTTTGTCAGATGTGATAAAACTCATGGGGCGGAGCTTACGCTTGGGATGTCACCATGCAAGTTTGACTTAGGAAGTTGTTTGATCAGATCCCGGGACTGGTATTATCTAACGCTTTTTTTTTTTTTTAACTTTGTGAGTGGCTAGTTATATACTTTAATTAAAATTACACATACAGTTTCACAATATGTGGGTTTCCCTGATTCTCTTTTTACCTCATGGCTTAACACTTTATGTCATTGGATGGGAGGTCTTGATGACTACAAGTGGTGATGTGGAAGCTATACAGGTTCCCCCACAGATGACTCATTGATTATAAAGCTTTATGTTTTTTTACACAAAAAAAGGTCCAAATGTTCTAGTAAGAGTCTTCTGTATCGAATGATATCTAAAGAACATCTGAATAGAAGGATTTCCTCTCATCACATTTATCACTAATTTTAGCTTATTTGGGACTTTTCATTTTTATGTTATTTTTGATTCACTAAGACGTATTTACTTGCGTTTTGGATTTTCACTTGTAACTTTTAATGCAGCAATATAGATTTATATGTTTATGCACAATTTGTCTAATTGTTTTTGCCAGCTGCTGTTTTTTCATCTTCCGGTGCAATTTCTGTTTATTTATAATTTTTGGTACGCTAGATATTGATTATGCAGTGGAGATTGTTGTATTATTCTTGCACTTATTTTTCATTGGCTGATTACAGAGCTTCACAATATTTTAACACTAAGGGTGTATGTGTTGTGATGACAGAAAGTGTAGATTCAGAATTAGAAGGCATGTTTCTAAGATTAAAGATTTTAATGGTGTCTGAGTTGCACACCCAATGAGACATAGCTTTCTTGGAACTGTATATAGGTGAACCGATGGTTCCACAGAGCCTACAACTGAAGCCCGCTATCGGCTGACGTCACAGAGCCAGTCCTGGCTCAGGCAAGATTGTGACATTGAAGTCAGAATTCACCCACTGGCCTGGACCAGCACCTGTCTAAGCCTCTCAGCGAGCCACTGAGAACCTGAGCTGGCTGCTCTTGCCCCCTCCACAGCCCAGTGCTCCAGTGTGCAAGAGGAGGAGGGGGGGGGCAGACAATGGTGACTGACAGTCACCAGCTCTCTGCTCAAGGATCCCTGAGAAGTCCCTGAGTGATTGGCAGTGATTAATTGCTTGGTTCTCAGTGTTAGAGCCAGAGGGGGACAGATGCTGCATCCACCTAGGTAAGTATGATTCTGCAGAAAAAAAAAAAGACCATACTTATCTTTTAATCCCAATAAGTGTTATTTAGAATTGGAACAATGGTTAAAGTACTTTAATGAGGTGGGGATTAATGTCCTTAGATTCATGGTAGATAGGAAAAATAGTAAACTATCTGTATTCGACAGAGAAATTAAGGAAATTAAAGACATACTCTTGCCCCTTAAGGAAAACACTAAATTGAAAAAGAAAAAGAAAGAAATATATCTGTGATGTGGGAGACTGTAGGACTATGGTGGTCCTTGAATGGCAAAACAATGAAGATACTGAGAAGAAAGGGGGGACAGACATAATGATGGAAGGAACAATGTGGAACAGAGTCCCATTGTGCAAAACTCCTCCTGTCCTCTCCTCGAACGTCCAATATACAGAGGAGGTAGGCCCAACAAAAGAGCTTATCTAGTGCAGCAACCTCTCAGGAGACATAGTCACAGAACCATTTTTTTAGGCACATACAGGAACACCTATTAAAGGGGACTTAACATTATCGGTTCACTACTCTTCTCCACATTAGGCAACATGATGTAAGGAGGAGTCTGGGTTTATCAAAATACAACCAAAGAGAAGGTCCAATCCCTACTTACAATAGGCACTGTCTTCCTTGAGGGAAGATGATCCTGTTAATAACTCTTACTCATATATGGAGAGGGAGAGGAATGAATATAATGAACACCCGTATAATTATTATCAAGATTACCCTGTTAATGAGAGGCAAGGTTTTCCCAAGGAACAGAAAGGAAGGAAAAGGGGCCCCAAACAAAAAGAGGTACTCGCGGGGGGAGGAGATTACAAAGGCAAAAGAAGAAGGATGTGATTGGGGTTGTTTTTTTCAATTGAGGAAAGGGACACTTAGAAGAGAGGAAACTAAAGTTTTGGATAAGGGGCTTAGATTTGCCCCACCCAATAGATTGGATAAATTCCATACATTCATTGATGTACAGAAATAGATTTGTAAAATCAATATACAGAAATATATGATTTTTAACTCTATTTCCCATTAGACTACAGTGCACTCTGGTCTTTCTAACACTTTTGTCTTCAATCCGCAGAGACCATTGGCCCCATCTGTATGCATTTTCAGATTTAGTGTTCAGAGATATAGATGAGTTGGAGGTGAAAAAGCCCTATCAGAACCCTTCCTTAAATGTAGGGCTTAAGAGGTTATGTGAGAAAAAAGATCTAGTGATCCATCTCACAGACAAAGGGAGCGGTATAGTAATTCTTGACAAACAGGACTACCAACATGAAATGTTTAGGATCCTCAGTGATAAAAACACCTATGGTTTATTGAGTAATAACAATACTTACTCTTACCAACACACTTATTGAGATTGATAAATAGAAGATCATATTTTGGACAAGAAGGAAAAAATGTATCTAATGCTAGTGACTCCTCAAATTCTAATTATATTTAATCTCCCTAAGGTCAATAAAGACTTTGTCTTTCTGGTTGTCACAAGTAGGATTGACTCAATCACAGCAAGAATTGGTAAATACATATATTTCTATCTTCAAGCCTTGGTTAATAAGATGCCCTCATTTTTAAAAGGCACTAAGGATACTATAAAACTCTTAGATGATATCACTTTCAATGATGAGGCCTGCGGATTATAGCAGATGTTGCATCTCTTCATACATGCACCTCACACCAATTGGGTTTTGATGCAGTAGAATACTACTTGTCAAAAGAAATTAGCATAATTTATTATGGATTTGTTATTTTGTTCCACTGTGCATACATATTTCTGGTTTAACCATCAGTTTTACATTCAAAAGAAGGGTGTTACCCTGGGGGTGACATTTTCCCCCAGTTTGGCCAATCTGTTTATGGCCAAATAGGAGAAAGATGTCGTCCTTGCCTATGATAGACTTGAACTGGTGTTGTGGGACAGGTATATTGGCGACATCCTCTTTTACTGAAATAGAAACCTTAAGTCATTGCTACTATTCATGGCGGACTTAAATTCTAACAACCGGGGTAGTTTGCTTAGCATCCTTGTTGAATGTCTGACTAGAGCTATTCCATGTTAATATATTGACAGGCTGTCTTATGTGTACACCTTTCTGGGCACCCTTCCTGAACTCAAGTCTAAACAGTTTCTTTTTTTTTTCCCTCTACTTCTTTATATTATTGTGCTTTTTCTATTTTGAGGTCTTCTTTTATGAAAAATAGAAAACACTGAAATATATTGGTAAACACTTCTTTTTTTTTTTAATGAACAATGAACAATTAGAGAAATGCAACCGCTATTGAAAATCCTTATATATATATATATATATATATACACACACACAGTTGAATTATAAAATCTTTTTTTTAATGAGGACCTCCACATCACTATTTTTTTTCACAGCTTAATAAAGCATATTTTTATCACCCATCCATTTCTTATAAATAGCAGAAATATAATTGATTAAGGGGTCTACTTATAAAACATTAGTTGCACGAATTAAGAATAAATATCAGCTCTATTCTCCATATCAATTCCACATCCCTTAATTGGATATATGAAAGAAATGTCTGGCCTGCTAGTCCTAGAAACCAGTCATAGCCAAGTAAAAGGTGGGACTGTATAGGATTTGATACACCCAGTAAAAGAGGTAAGCATACATGTGAAAGTATACATCATTTATTACAAAAGCATAGTAAAAACAACAACAGCAATATTTCCGGTCATGATACAGATGACGAATTGACATATACATAGGTGATTGTAAATTGTAGGTTTGCCCATTCTACGCATTTTGCAGTTTGATCTTTATAATCATTGCTTCGTCAGGAATGTAGGCAAATAATTCACCTTGTAAAAGCATACTTCATTTTAGTCATCGGGAATACAGATAAATCCGGTAGGAGGTATCATCGGAGCAGCCGGCATATAAGTCCCAACCATCCACTCAGGGGGGGGAGGGCAATAATTGCCCTCCCATGGGGGCGATCATAAAGGTGCTGGCTGGACTGTGCTTTAATGTGCGGACAAATGCCGCAGCTCCTCTCTGCTCTCCATTGTGGCGGCGTTATTTTTACTAATGTCCCATAGTTCTACTTTTTGCCTGCCGCAGTGGTGTTTGTCCGCACATTGAAGCAAAAATCAAACATTTCATGCCACAGGTAGGAATAAATGCACCACCTTTTAGAGGAATTGTTGCAGAAGAACCTCTTAGCCTCATTTGCACAAAGTGGCAGAATTACCACTCATGCCCAAAGTGTTTTCCATTCTCAGATCTCTGAGAGGAAAAGCCTGCCTCAGGGACACCTTTTGAGTCATTTTACGAACCATAGCACACAGGATTAACTGCAGGGAGTAGTCACAGGCAGCACCTAAAGCATATGATTGTAGACTACTTGGGTCCAGGGCTGATGCAGACACTCTTCAAAGTGAGGACCCATAAGACTATTGGGTGTCCAAGCTAGACCACTGGCTGAAGTTTTTACTGTACACATTAGAGTTTCTGCCTTGTCATGCAGCCATTGTGCTGTCTTAGAGGGCCATCGGTACAGTAGGCAGTTTTGTGACAGTGGGGACAAATCCAACTGGAGTACTGCTGCTGCTGTATATAAACCAAGCAATATTATAAAAGTAAAAAATGCTGTCACAGTGTTTTGCAGCTGGCATGTCTGTTATATCTATCACACATGCAAAATATGTGATGCTAGAATACAGTGTCACTGACACTGTTCTTTAGAACTGTACAGTTCTGTACTACCACAGACAGCTTACACACATCTCCCAATAATGTAACTGAAATATTTGGTGTGTTTTCTTCATGTTACCCTCTAAGTTGCATGCAAAAGATTGCGCTTTCTATTTTTTTTCCTTGCATTTGTACATGTCCCCCATGCCAGTGCTCATTTTCCCATTGTTTAACAATAGTTTGACTATTAGGCCCCTTTCACACTGGCACCTCCACTTAACAGGATCCGCTTGCTCAGCGGGGGATCACTCAGCTAATCCCCGCTGAGCAGGAGGATGACAGGTCCAGTCTGCTCTGCTGTGCATAGCAGACACAGACACAGTTCCGCGCGCCTCTTTGGGGAAATTGTGTGAATTCGACCGCCTGTCAGTTTTTATCTGATCCTATCTAACACAATCCACCAGAGAGATGGAAAATAGGACCATTATCTATCTGGATTTTGTAGACAGGATCGGATTGGATTGCAGTGGGTGTCAGCAGACATAAAGACGGCTGACATCCACTGCTCCATAGGGGAGACTGAATCGGGTCCCCTTGAAAAACTGATAGGCGGACCTGATCGGAAAGCCCATTTGACCATTAGGCTTGGAAAAAAATTTTTTTTTTTTTTTCAAAAACCCCCCTTCAATAAGGTTCTGATATAAATTTGCTGCTTTTTGACTTTGTAGTGTTTTTTTTTTTTTTTTTAACCAAGGTAATTTTTTATTGAAATTTGAAAGTAAATACACTCATAGTTGTTCATACAGCATGGCAGTACCAACATATAACACGATAAACAGTAGAAAAATTTAAACTGTATATTAGACATCTGTGAGGTGAAGTATATGGCAAATACAAGTACATGGAAGTAGAAAATACAGCCGTGTTGAGGAAATCAACAGGAGTACCACTGTGTCCAAGCATCCCACTTTTTGTTGAACTGGTCAAGAGAAAGGTAATTTCTGGCTGCTAACATTTTTTCATAGTGGTAGTTCAGGTTAACTTGCTTAACAACTTCAGAGGGATTAGGAGATTCGCTATCTTTCCAGTGTCTGGCTATAACCAATTTGGCTGAGAGCATTATATGCGTTACAATTGTCCTGTAAGGGGGAGGGTAGTCGGTTATATTCGTGTAGACTATATATGTGTAGAATAGCTAGGGCTTGGTCTGGTGGTTTTAGGATTCCCGTGTTGTCTGGTGTCCGCTATGATATGAATTATGCCAATAGCTGGTGAGAGCAACACAGGACCATAGAATATGGTGTAGGTTTTCCAGTTGCCCACAATGTCTCCAGCACAATGGGGAGTATGTGGGTATGAACTTCGCCAGTTGGGTAGGAGTCTTGTACCATCTGGCCACTACCTTTTGGGAGAGATCCCAGTGATTATTGCAATGTGAGGTTTTTGGGTTGTTGCGAGCGCGTGTAACCATTGTTGAGTAGTAAACATTTTGCCCAGGTCAGCTTCCCACTTAACCATCGGAGGAGTTTTTTCAAATACTGTTTTGTTACCCAGGATGCTGTAGAAAACTGATATTCCCTTTTTCCCTTCCCTGGGAGCCATGTAGAATTGCTGTGCCAAGTCATGTAATTTAATGGTAGGGATAGGGTGTTTGGAGATAAAAGTTTTGATTTGCATATAGGAGTATGCAGTCGAAGGCAGGAGGTTAAATGTTTGTGTGAGCATATTTAATGGCTGCAAACCCCGGCCCGAGGTGATCTCCTCTAACCAGGAGACTCCATGGTCAATCCAATGATGCAAAGATAAGTAGGGGATGAGTGTTTCTAAAGTGAGTAGAGGTATGCGGAGAGTGGTTGTAGAGAGGTTAGATTGAGAGCAAGCACTGAGTCTCCTCCAGCCTAGTAGAGTAGCTTGTGTAGTTGGTGGTAAGTTGTGTAAACTCAGCGGTTTCCAAGCGTTCGCCAGAAGTAGTAGGTGTAGTGCGGCAGCGCGCGTCGCTGTTTTTTCAATCTGAACACATTGAGTGTCTGTGTTATCTAAAAAACATTTTTTAGCATGGGCTAGAAGTGTGGCGGTATTGTAGTCCATAGACTCCATATCGAGTCAGCTAACGCCCCCCATCGACCTAAGTTTAGTGAGGTTTTTCATAGAGCAACGGGGCCTTTTCCCTAACCATACGAAGTGTTTTACTAGACCATTCATTTCCTTGAAATATTTAGGCTTGATGGGGAGTGGTATTGTGTGAAATAGATATAGAATTTTTGGTAGTTCCATCATTTTAAACGTTGCTAGTCTGCCTAGCCATGACAGTTCTACTTTCGATAGTCATGTTAGGTTTTGGCGTATTTCATTAAGTAGAGGTTTGAAATTAATATCTACAATCTTGGAAAGGTCCGCTGTAATTTTAATTCCTAAGTAGGGTATAGTATCAGCCGCCCATGAGTATGGGAATTGCTGTTGGAGGTGGCGTTTTGTTTGGGGGTTAATTCCTAGATCCAAAATTAGAGATTTAATGAAGTTAATTTTGTAGTAGGAGAGGGAGCTAAATTGTGTGAGAAGGTTATGTATGAAGGGTAGGGAGATTAGGGGGTTATTGATTACTAGGACAACGTCGCCCGCAAAAAGGTTAATAACATGGTTGGTGCGGAGTGCCTGGAGACCTTTGATATGTGGATGAGACCTTATTGCTTCAGCAAGGGACTCCATCATTAGATTGAATATGGCAGGGGACAAGGGGCACCCCTGTCTCGTGCCATTCGATATGCTAAAGGGTTTGGATAGAAAACCAGATGTGAACACCCTGGCCAAAGTTTTTGAGTATAACGCAAGGATCGCGGACAGAATCTTTCCCTGAAATCCGAACTTTGTGAGCATCACTTGCATATAACCCCAATGTATTCCATCGAACGCCTTTTCGGCGTCTATAGAAAGAAGTACAGTTTGAGATTTTTGGGTTTTTACCTGGTGTATGACATTGAGAATACGTCTGGTGGCGTCGGGGGCTTGTCTGCCCTTAGTGAACCTGAGCTGGTCCGATTTGACCAGACTCGGGATCACCTCAAACAGATGTCTCGCAAGAAGCTTGGCATAGATTTTAACGTCGGAATTTAAAAGGGAGATGGGGCAGAAATTTGGCGGAGACGTAGGGGGTTAACCAGGCTTGGGAAGGGTAACTATGTGCATGGACAACATATCTGGAGAAAGATTTCCATCCGTTACCGTCGATGAAAATAGGACCTATAGGTGGGGAAGTAGGATGGACTGGAAGGTTTTGTAATATTCGTTTGTCAGGCCATCCGGGCCAGTGGACTTATGGAGAGGGAGTGATGCGATTATTTTTTGGATTTCCGTTGTGGAAATATCAGTGTTTAGGTCCAATAGTTGGGTGTCAGACAACTTGGGTAATTTAAGCGATGTCAAGAAATCGTTAATGGACTCTGGGGACGGTTGTGGTGTGGCGGGGTTAACTTTTAGATCATATAAAGACCCATAATACTCAGCTAAAGTGTCCGCAATGGTTTGCAGGTTGGTGATTTTGATATTGGTGAGGTGATGAGTAATGTGGGGAATGTTGACCCTAGAGTGCTGGGTTTTCACCCTGTGTACTAGGAACCTACCCACCTTGTTGTGGTTAGCGTTGAAATTGAGCCTCAAGCGTTGCATGTAGTAATCATGTTCATAACATAGGTGTTCTCTCAATTTGTGGCGAACTTGAGATATTTGGATATCCAATTTCTGTGATGGGGACCTCTGGTTGGCTTGGTCAAGAGATTTAAGTTCAGCTAGAAGAGAGTCGAGTTTGGCAGTTCTTTGTTTCTTAAGTCGGGCTTTAGCCTGTATAAGGATTCCTCGAATGAATGCTTTATGAGCACTCCAGTTGGTAAAGGCATCAGTCTCGCAGGGGTCATTGATGTCAAAGAAGGTTTGGAGCTGACGAGTAATTTCTTTTTGGGTGTCTGGGTCATGAAGAAGAGTATTGTTGCATCTCCAGATCCTTGTCGGCCCGGTCATCACATGGTCTGTCATGCGCATAGAGATCGCAGCATGATCAGACCATGGAATGTCATGGACACTTGACTCAGATGTTCGGTGCAGCAACACTTTATCTACCAGATAATAATCGATCCTAGAATATGAATTATGCCTGGCTGAGTAGAAGGTGTATGTGTGCTCTTCTGCATGCTGACACCTCCACACGTCATATAAACCCTCAGCCAGTAGGAGGCCTCGCAATGGCGAGGCTCTTGACCGGCTTGAGGATGAGATATCGAGGTGTGAGTCTATGGCTACATTGAAGTCACCACAAATGACCACGCTCCATTGACACACCCCAGAGTTCTTTTTAAGCACCTTCCTGATAAATCTCAGTTGATGTGTGTTGGGAATGTAGATTGTGGCTAAAGTGTACAATACATTGTTAATTTTGCAAATCACAATAATATACCTCCCCTCTGGATCAAGATGAGAGCACAGGAGTTCAAAGTTCACTCTATGACTTATTGCCATGAGGACTCCCCTCTTCTTAGCTGCTGTTAAAGCCATGAACATGTGCGGGTAGTCCCTATGGGAGCAGCGTGGGGTGAGGTCCCTATGAAAGTGCGTTTCCTGGACTGCCAATACGTCCGATGTGTGTTGTTGCGCTGCTAGCCATAGGGATCGCCTCTTAGAGGGGTGGTTTAGGCCCCTAGCATTTATGGATAAAAAGTTCAGAGGCATTTGAAAATAGTGGGTGTCCGGGGTAGATGAGGATGAAAAGTAAACTCAGTTCAGGAACCAATGAGCGTAACACATGGAGCGGTGTTGAGGGAATCCCAGTGGTAGTGGAAAGACGTACTGGTCGAAACAAAGTGTGCTCCAGGGCTTGTACGTAAGGTTTGTAGTTGCATCGTTTAGGTAGCCAGTACTACAGGAATTGTTCAAAAGAAAAGGGTGTTGGGCGCTTCCGACCAAGCCAGAGAGGAGAAACAGGGGGATTCACCGTTGTAAGAGGGATGCAGGGGATGTCTCCAAGATCTAGTAGGGAATCGTCACAGTAGGCTGAGTACTAGGCTGCACTGGCGGGAGAAACTCAGAGGAATCCGCTGGTAAACATGAAGAGAAAAACAGGCGCCATGTAATCAACCATAAATTTATTGCACAACAATTAACATAGTATCTTACACTGAGGTAAGCTTCAGTCCGTGTCTCAGCAAGTCCAGCCGCACAATCCGGCCGTCCACCGGCCCGGAGGTGACGTCACAGGAAGCTGGTCCGGAGGGATGGTTACAGCGGAAGCCGCGATGGAACGCAAGCTCCCGGAAATGACGCAACGCGTTTCAGAGCATGCGCACTCAGCTCCTTTCTCAAGACGCTTGAGAAAGGAGCTGAGTGCGCATGCTCCGAAACGCGTTGCGTCATTTCCGGGAGCTTGCGTTCCATCGCGGCTTCCGCTGTAACCATCCCTCCGGACCAGCTTCCTGTGACGTCACCTCCGGGCCGGTGGACGGCCGGATTGTGCGGCTGGACTTGCTGAGACACGGACTGAAGCTTACCTCAGTGTAAGATACTATGTTAATTGTTGTGCAATAAATTTATGGTTGATTACATGGCGCCTGTTTTTCTCTTCATCAGTACTACAGAAATTGGGTGATGGCGCAAAACCAGTGAGCTGTAGACAGGGCAGTCAATGAGGATGAAGAACATGCAGTGTGAAGCGGATGTGATGCCAAGGATGTCGACTTTGTGGTGGTTTTGATGAAGGCCCCATGAACTGAACCCAAACACATTCACTTGCTCCTAATTATTACTCTAATATTTTTGTACAGGTATACAAGTAAGACAAATATTTCTTCTTTACATACTGAATAAAGACAAAGGGTACATTATTTACAAAAGTAAGAGTACATCAGCTGTCATACAGTAGCATACATTGTGTCTTTTCTAAACCATTCAAAAGCAGTTTTCAAATGGGTCCCTTGGTGATATTTTTTTCAGATTTGATACACTAAGACTGCCATTTGTATTGCTTTGATAGACGATCTTGTTAGAGATTGTTGAAGATTTATTAGACCAAGGCTATTGATTTGTACTAGATGTGCAAGCAGACCAATAGCGTACTGATTGGAGGAATAAAATAGTTCTGGAGCTCCATGACCCAGAAAGCTGATTTTGAGCAAAGCAGACAAAAATCTAAAAGACTGCTACAGTATCTTACAAATAATGGGAAAGCAGTTGCACATAATTGCAGCCTTAATATTGATTGGCAATATCTAGAAGCTACAGCTTTTCTATGAATATTTGGCTGATATAAATAAGAAAAGATAAGCTAGTAACAATATAATTATTAGAATCAATATTTCTCATTTCATTGCAAGGCAGGGGGCTTAATAAAGATGATAGTTAAAGGTGATATATCACTTAATATTTTAAGAAGGAGAGCTAGAAATCAGTACATTATAAATGACTTGTTTGTTTAAAGAAAACCTTTCTCTATCTGAAAGCTACTAATCTGGCTATATGAACAAAAGGAAAGGTGCAGAGTGTTGCAGGGGCTCTGAAACAGAGTATTTTAAATTGTCCTGATGAAGTTTAATGTTATATCCCTCACCTGACTCCCTCAACTCCTTATTGGTCAAGCATTACAATAGACTGTCTCACTAATCAGTAGTAAAATAGGAGAGCAGCACAACATAAAGTCTATTAGAGCTTTGCAAATATCTAGGGTGCAAAGCCAATAGTCACTATTCTACATCAAACCAGCTAGTAGACAAATGGGGTCTTTATCTTCACTGCAAGACTGGTGTACATTGCTCACCTAAAGTCTAGTACACATGGGCTGAATATCGAACTAAATCGGCAGGTTCAATAGTATCTGGACGACATTCGGCCCCTGTGTACTGGAGTACAAGGGGCATGATCAAAAAAGATCTGCTCAAGCCACAATACTAGGAGGAAGTGCAGAAACAAAACTTGTGATGTCACTTCCCTTCAAATGTAAATACAATGCAGAAGTATTGTGTTTACAGTAATCTACTAACAGTGCTCATATGAAATGCTGTGTAGCAATGATGGAAGCCCAAGAGCTTCCTTTATTATTATTATTACTAATATTATAGTATGAACCTTTGAGGTTCTATTTGATACAACGTTTGAGGTCTTGGCTGCCACTCTATCCTAGTTTGGTGGCTTCTTTTGTAAGTTAAGCTAACTATTTGCACATTATGTTTTATATCTGATGTCCTCATGCCACTTTCTCTGGTTGATTAGGCTGCTTTTTATGTAAGTATGTCTTGCACAACTGTTTTTCATGTTGGTTCACCAATAAAAACTGAACCATGAGATTTTTATCTTTTTGTCATTGGTGACTCATTACTTTGGATGGGACATGCTGAGAGGTTCTTGACATGAGAAGGAAAGTCTGCAGGGTCACAATCCAGATTTCTCAACTTGCTCTAAAGATGGTTCTTTGGAAGGAAGAGCTGTGAATAGAATGACTGCAGACCTCTGGTGACTTGGATCCTATAATATGCCATAATTGCTGTTTTATATCTTAGACAGCGGGTATATCTGGTGAGTGTGTTTTTCTGCTATTGGTGAAGGCTGCACTGGGTAACTGGAGTCCTTGATGTTAAGGATCATCTGGAACTTATCACCTTGAATTCATTACATTAAGTCTCACCTTGAACTTTTAATTTTTGTTTATTTTTGAATATTCTTTTCAATTTACCATTATAACACTTTAGGTATTTCATATTAAATATGTTTGGCACTGCAATTTTTTCTTAATATTTTATATACAGTACATGTCAACAGTGACGTGTGAGGGCAAGAATGATACCTTGCAGTGTATCATGCATTTAATGCAAATAATAGGAAGACAAATGTAAATTGCCTGATAGCTGAGGTTTTAACCCTTCAATTTGCAATCTGTTTTTAGTTCCAAATGTGTAATTTAGTATACCATTCTTTGTTCTTTTAGTGACTTTTTTTTCTTTTATTTAAATAACTTTATAGAGTTGCGCTAATAAACAAAGAAAAGTCCACAAGTGTGATAATAAATCTAATTCCATCTAACTCCACCATCCACCACCTTGAAGTGTGATCTGTGTGTCTATGCCACCACCTAGGGCTGAAAAACTCGCTTACGAGCTCCTGTGGACCCCTTGTTACAGGTGGTCACTTGCGCTTGTGGCTATAACCCAGCCAAGGCCTTAGCCGCTTCACGGAAATTTCCTGCCCTTAGTGCACCATTAATCTGTGACATTTGACACTGCTAGCAGAAGTCGTAATTGATGACTTGTGTGTGTTTTGAGGTTAAATCTTAAAAACAGACACTCACAACCTATTGTGGCACTTCTGTGTGGACCTCACATCAAAGGAGTACAAGGCATTAGCGATTAGTGGTAAAGATTAGTGGTGCGCTAAAGGCAGGAGATTTCTGTGAACCGGCAAAGGCCTTAGCTGGGTTATAGCCACAAGCGCAAATGACCTCCTGTAACAAGGGGTCTACAGGAGCTGGTAAGCAAGTATTTCAGCCCCCGGTGGAGGCACAGACACACAGATCAGACTTCAAGGTGGTGAATGGTGGAGATGCACATCAGGAATACTATCAGAGCACTTGGGAATGAGATTTTTTATCACAAAACTTGTGGACTTTTCTTTGTTTATTAGCGCAACTCTATAAAGTTATTTAAATTTGGTACTGTGGTTATATCTCGCAGGAGAGTTGCTGCTTTACTATATTATTTTTTCTTTCAATAGATTTTTATTGACATTTTTCAAATAATACAGGAAACGAAAACACATTGCAGAACTATCAACAGGATTATAGCAATGAGAAACAACAATAGTGATACCATAAATATGTTTCACAAGAACGAGAGAGGCCACAGTGGAATCTGGAGAATGTTTTGTATGTGGCAAAGTAAGTTCTAGTAACACATTCAGCCACTGCAGGAGAAGTATTTCCCCAAGCACACCTAATGGGAACCAGCTGTGACGGGGACACCCCCTTCCAAGAAAGAATAAAGGGAGATAAAAGCGTAAAGTCCACATATGTAATAAAGCAGTCTTTGGATATCTTGATTCCACCTGTAGCTATAACTAGAGGAAATGGTATCATATAAACAACTTGTAAGGGTTTAAAATAAACTAAAAAAATTCCAAGGGGCTTCCATTGTCACAAAAAGGTGTAAAATGAGAGAGACATATGGGGTCAGAGGAAGGGGGAAGAGAGAAAAGAAAGAGAGAATAAAGAGAAAAGAGAGAGCAGTGTCCAGGGAGATCTTGCATGCTGGCATCCTGTAGAAGGGTTAGAAATAAGCAGCTATTACAGGAGCGAGACCTTAACATATGTAGCCCAGGGTTCCCATGTAGCTTCAAAGTGTGCAGAGGAATGTTCCAGTATGCTAACCAACTTTTCTTGGGACATGATACATGAGATTTTCCTTTTTGCCCTTAAGAAGGAGACAGAAGGACATTTCCAGGAACCCGCAATGGTCAATTTAGCTCCCGTTAAGATGAAGTGGATGAGACGATGGTTAGACTTACTTGCTGGAAAATCCCGTGCATTAAGCAGTGCTATTTGAGGAGTTTTTGCCACAGCTACCCCGGTTATTTTGCAGATCACTTGGAAAATTCTGTTCCAGAATCCCCTGATTATGGGGCAAGTGCACCACACATGCAACATATCACCTATAGTATCACAGCCCTGAAAGCAGAGAGGCGATGTGGATGGAAACATTCGTGACAGCCTAAGAGGTACCAGGGCATCAAGACTTTCAGGCTGCCCTCGATAAGGGATACATTATGGATACCGTTGGACATTCTAGAAGAGCAGCGAAACCATACCTCTGCAGGCCATTCATGTGCTAGGTGAGTGTCCCATGCCTCCATGTAGGATGTTTTAGAAGGCGCTGAAGCCAGTGATTCATAAATAATCAAGATACCACCCTTCCTTTCTGTCAGGTCACCGCACCAGCCAGATTGGTAAAGTCAGAGCAGGGTGATCTCTAAGGGAGTCCCACACTCTAAACGAATGGGAGAGGATAGGTGACATTATTGGTGGTCTATCCTTGGGCGGGCACCAGAGAAGGTAATCCAGGGTGTTAAGCAGAACTGCTTGCCTTTCCATAGATACCCAATCTGGGGTGTTAGAGCATTTGTAGATTTCTGAGGTCTGAGCTAAACATGCTGCTTGAAAATACCAACGGAGGTTAGGGACCCCTAAGCCTCCTTGTTTCCTGGAGCGAAGTAAAATTTGTTTGGGTAACCTGTAATCTGTAACCTTTAGACCCCTAGATAAACTTGGTGATCCTGTTCTGAAGTTTTTTCAAAAAATCCCTGGGGACTGGGATTGGTAAATATCTAAAGTAATATAAAATTTGGGGAAGCAGGGTAATTTTGATCGAGTTTATTTTACCCAGTCAAGAAAGATGTAGGTGGGACCAGTTGTTTAGTTTGGCCTCCATGTGTTTGAAAAGGCCTGGGTAGTTGGCCTCAAACAGCTGGTCCACTGACGGAGTCAGGTTGATGCCCAGATAGGGGATGGAGGATGTGGACCAGGTAAACTTGAAGTGTTCCCATAGATGTGTCACTTCTGGGGGAGGAAGGTTAATATTCAATGCCTGTGATTTAGGGTAGTTAACTCGGAAGCCCGAGGTCCTCGAAAATGCTTTGAGGGTCCGGTTTACATTCGGAAGGGAAACCATAGGAGATGTAAGAAAGAGAAGGATATCATCTGCAAATAGGGCGCAGTTATGTGTATGAGGACCACATTGAACCCCTTTTATGTCTGGGTGTTCCCTAATGGAGATGGCTAAATATTTGATTGCAATGGCAAAAAGCAGGGGCGAAAGAGGACACCCCTGCCTAGTGCCACTGGAGATCTCTAGAGGACAAGAATAATAGCCCTGTAGCTTTATTTGCGCCACAGGAGTGGAATAAAGCGCATGCAAGATGTTCAAGTACGAGCCACCAAATCCCCATCTTTGAAGGACCTCAAACAGATATTTCCAGGAAATGGAATAAAAGGCTTTATTGAGGTCCAATGACAGTAAAAAGCCTTTTCGCGTGGCCCCCCATCCCATTGGGATTGTAGAAGGGAAACTATGTCAATGGCTCTAAGAGTCTGATCTGGTCCTTGCCTTCCCGGGATAAATCCCACTTGGTCCTTATGTATATATGACGCGATGAAGGAAGCCATGCGGTCAGCCAGAATTTTCGTTAAGAGTTTAAGGTCATTATTGATAAGTGAGATCGGGCGGTAATTATGAACCAGGCTCGGATCCTTTCCCGGTTTTGGCAAAACAGAGATATAGGCAGAATTAAGTGTCTTATCGAGAGGTAAGCCGGACCATAAAGTGTTAAAGAATTTAGTGAGGTAGGGAGCCAGTGTGACCGCATAAGTTTTGTAATATATGTTGGAAAAACCATCTGGGCCTGGACCAGAGTTTGTCTTGGACTTTTTAATAGCCATGATTACTTCCTCAACCGTGAATGATTGTTCTAGTTCTGATCGGTGGGCATCGGTAAGCTTGGGGAGAGAGATGGAGGAGAGAAATAAGTTCACATCTGAGGAGGAAGGGGATGAGGAGGGATTATATAAATTTTGGTAAAAAGTTAGAATGCCTCCATCAACTTTGAGCTTTGGTAGAACATATGTACGGTGTTTGGGATGTAACTTGTGAGATCAGAGTAAGAGGATACTAAAGAGAAATTGCCATTGCGGGAAAAAAGAATTGCAACCCCCTTAGTTTTATTATCTGCATTAGCCAGGTAAAAGGGAGGGTATTTTGCATGTAGAAAGGAATGTCTTAGGGAAATGGGTTTCTTGAACATCTATTTTCTGGGCATGAAAATATTGAAATACCTTCCTGCGCTTGACTTGAGAGTTCAGGCCCAGAGCATTTTGTGAAGCCAAGCGGAGGTTCGAAGTCATATTGTTAGATGGAGCCATGAAGAAAGGAAGAGCGATCTAGGGAAGGTTGATTGTAGCTGCTCCAGATCATATGGCGTGAGCTGTGACAACGAGTAACCATGAAGGAGTCTCCCTGGACAAGGAAGAAAAGAAGAGAAGATTAGGGAAAGGAAAAGAGGGAATGCAAAAGGGACGGTGGTGGAAGCCCTTACACAAGAGGGTCCCAGGCTGGAGTGAAAGTTGCCAGACCAAGGAGCCAATTGAAAAAACACTGCTGAGAAAAAAAAAACATCAAAGGACAAAACAACACATAAGACAACAAGACAACAATGACAAGAGAGGTCCCGAAGGACCTGCTCGTAAGAAATAGCTTCTCCCTCAGAAGAGAGAGAACAACCCATGTTGGTAAAACCGGAAAACCAGTAACCAAGATGGGAGGTGGGGCATGATCACCACCCAAGGGATATGGATCCCCTAAAAAAGCATAGCACCATTAAAAGCAGTAAGAAAATGTGAAAAAGCATAGTTAACAAACAAAGAATGCTGAACAGGTGGCAAGGTCAGCTGAACCAGCCAATAAAATTGAGCCAGTGCTATCATAGCACTGTTAAAAGACCCCAAGCATTATGTCTCTTATGAAGGCAGCCAGGAAAAAAAAAAAAAAACCTTGCCATAAGGTACACCTCGTGAAGGTAGGTACTTCGTAACCATGGAGGCAATGAAAAATAACAAACATCATATGCAACGGCGTATACAGAGAAATTCCAGATGTGGTCAAACTAGGATAAGCCAGGAACAGAATTGTGAAGACTCAGGGAGGGCGACCGTCCTTTGACTTCTTAGGCTTGGACTTCAACCACAAGGGGGAAATCGGACTGGTGGGCATTTGGCGCTTGGTGGAGCTGGATGCCGATGATGAGGGAGGAGAAGACGGATCTTGAGAGATGATGTGCAGTTGCAGGAGAAGTTTCTCACCTTCATGGAAGGAGGAAAAGGTACATGCTTTCTGTTTGAATTCAAATTTGATGTTAAATGGAAAAAGCCATCTATATTTGATGTTATGCTGAAGGAGAGCGGGCAATAGCGGTTTAAAAGATCTGATTGTTGAATGGTGGCCGGGGATAAGTCCGTGAAGATTTGAATAGGTACTCCTTGGAAGTTAAGATGGTCACTGGAGTGAGATTTCCTCATTATTTCTTCCTTCACGCCATAATAGTGCGGCTTTACTATGATAACCCTAGATAGGCCGTCCTGGCGTACAGATTGTAGGGCTCTGTGAGCTCTGTCGAGCTCAAGCTTATGTGGGGCTATGTCCGGTATGAGGCCTTTAATGATGGACTGAACCATGTCTGGAACATCCAGAAATAATTCAGGGACCCCCCCCCCCCCCCGGATCCTGAAATTGTACCTCCTGCTGCGATTTTCAAGGTCATCTATTTTCAATAGAGCCGCATCCAATTGGTCATGTAGCTCTTGAAGACGGTCAGAATTTTGATTAGCGTTAACCACGGTGTGGTCTAGTTTGCACTCAATAGCTTCTATACGAGTTCCAATGTTTATCAGGTCAGCTTTAATGTCCCCTGTGATTTTAGAGGTAGTGGTGGTCAGGCCCCTGTCCAACAGTTCAGCGATCTTAGAAAACATGGCTTCCATCTGAGCCTGAGGGCCTTGGGAGAAGTCGGCCCCCGGATAGGGAGACTGTGGGTGGGCCGCACCTGCCTCCATGGGAGACCCCGGGAATGTGTTGAGCATTAGGCCTATCAAGGATTCAGTGGAGGTTGGGGAGACAGTTCCCACTTGTGGCATACTCACGGGGGAGCCCCTAGCAGGGCTCATGGTGTAGCTGTGTCCCATCTGTGGAGGAGGTGAGGGCTCTGCTGTATGGCGTCCGCCATATTGGGTGTTCCTGTCTGGCTTTCTGTCGCTGAAAAAGCTGTAATCAGGTCCCTGCAGACCGATCCCAAAGGCATAGGGCAGACCTGCGGGTGTTCCCTATCCGATGGTGCCTCCGGTGCCGGAATGCAGTGTTAGGAAGTGGCACAGGGATCCGTAATCATCCAGGGTGTGACGGAGCTCCGGCTTCAAGTGGCCATCTTAGGAGCTACCGCGCATGCGCCAGTTTCCAAGAAGTTTTGTTAATCCCATGGAGGGTGGGTAGTAGGCTTTAGGTAGAGGGGGAATCCAGGAGGGTAGGTGGTAGCACCTTAGGAAAGGCTGCGCCTTCTCCTGGTTACTAGGCCTCAAGTTCTATGTCCCTCCGATCTGACTCCAAATTTAATAATAGTGGGCTCAATATGTAGCTGGGGGTTAGAGAAGTCCCCCAATGTTGCCCGTGGGGAGGGAATAGGTGGAGGATGGCTGTGGATAAGGATCGGGCCAGGCAAGATGGCGGCCGAGTCCGGAAGGGAATACCCAGGTATGCAGGATGGGCAGCTGTGCGGAGAGAGGCTCTATTAGTGGGGACTGATGGCAGCGGCTGAAGATGGCCTCAGGGAAAGCGGATGAGCGCCTACTGTGTGCTGGATGTGCGGCCCGAGTCCGGCAGTGCTAGGCCGCAACTACCGCGGAGGCTTCAGAGCCGCGAGTAGGTCGCGAGAGGGAGAAAGGAAGAATCTGGCCGTCGGACACAAAATGAGGGCTCAGGTCAGTGTCGCTAGTGGAGGGCAATGTGGCAGTGGCTTTTCAACCTGATTTGAGGTCCCACTGAAAGGATGTCCTGCTTGGTGCGTCCGGAGCGGGCGGCGTCCAGACACGCCCCCCTACTATATTATTTTTATTGTTTTATTGGTCATATATTGGCACATTTTTAACATTTTACATTCTTACATTCCATATTTTGTACACCTTGTACCATTTGACTTATTACAAAAAATGATGTGACAGTGTAGAAAGACTTTTATTGTACTATGCACAATTTACTGGGTATAATAATAATAATAATATTTTTGGAATGAGTTAATGTGTTTAAAGGTTCATTGGCAACATAAGTAAATGAAATGCATGCTGCTGGATTACTTTAATCTGATTTTTGACTTGCTTCTGAATTGCTTTTGATAAACCTATGAGTTGGTTAAAGAAGAAGTGTAGGATTTTTATCCCTGTTTCCTGAACCCCCTCCACCACCCTCCTGTTTACGGGGGGGGGGGGGGGCAATGCTTGCTGCTGCTCATGTAATGTGTGTGAGAACAGTGTAATGCAGTAATACTCCAACCCCAGGAGGCATGCTGACACCACCCCAAGGGACAGGTCCATGACAATGTGGGTACAGAGTAAGTGGACTGATATTGGCCATTATTCAACTCAGTAGACTAGAGACAACTAAAAGCTGATTTTTATGTTTTATTTTATTATTATCAAATTTATTTTGGTCTGTAGTTCTGGTTAAAAGATGCAGACAAACTACAGGGTGGCTAAAAACTACAGCACAATTTGGGGCAGTGTTGGTGGACTCTAAGCTTTACATTGCTGCGACTGTAAAGTATTTCTAAATGAATGCACTTTTTCAACAGGTAAACCTGATAAAATATAGTAGTGCAAAATCTTTCAGCATTCGCCTTTCAGGGATCAAAAATATAGGCCATGTAAATCATGCAGAGAATGCAAAACCCAACTACTGAACACCAGATGTTTTTCCTGTCATTCCATAACTCGCTATGTGTCAGCAAATTTACAGCATTTAGCACTCTCCTCCCACACATCAATATGGTACTTTGTGCCTAGAGAATTAATTAGCTTACGATTCACTTACAATTTCACTATTCCTTATCCTAAAGGTTTTTAAATTCAGATGCAATATGCAAGGGACTATACCACCCGATAAGTGGAACTCTGTATATATATATATATATATATATATATATATATATATATATACACACACACACAGACATACACACAATACCTGCAGGGCATATCTATAGGTACCAGCTTTGAACATTAGCCTTGATGGCTCAGTCAGTTGTATGAAAAGTACAAGTCTCTGTTACTGCACAATTGAACAGATGCAGTCTCTTTTATGATAAACTTACCTTCTTTCAGGTGAGGCTGCTTTCAATTTATGGCACTCCTCTGGAACATTGTCTAGGATGCCAAATCCTGCAATCCTCCAGGAGCTGACTTCTACTGCTTATATACAGTAGCTATATACAATGTCACCTGTATTGACATTGCTTCAAATTCCTCACTTCCAAACACTTATTTCCATGCTGCCAAAGCTTTACAGGCCTCCAACCTACAGGCTGAGATGTGCCCTAAGAGCGCCCTGCACCAATTGCCTCTGTAATGGATCTTTGAAACCCCTGTCAGTTGTGTTGGGTGTTTTGCTCATTTTAGCTTTTCAGCTGCATTCAAGGATTCCTGGATTTAAAAAGAAAACAAGATTAAACTATTCAGTATCTCACATTTTGGTAAATATTTTAACCACTTCTGGACCAACCCCATTTCTGACACATGTTGTTTACAAGCTAAAATCTGTATTTTTTGCTAGAAAATTAATTAGAACCCCCAGACATTATATATATATATATATATATATATATATATATATATATATATATATATATATATATATATATATATATTTTTTTTTTTAGTAACGACTCTGGAGAATAAAAGTCATTGCAAAATTTGTTGTCACGTGGTATTTGCACATCGGTCTTTCAAACGCCAATTTCTTTGGCAAAAATAAATTTCACTGCATTTAAAAAAAATGAAACAGTAAAGTTAGCCCATTTGTTTATATATTGTTAAAGATGATGCCACAGCGAGTAAATAGATACCTAACATGCTACAGTTTAAAATTGCGCACACCCACGGAATGGCAACAAACTACGGTCAATAAAAATCACCATATACGACGGTTTCAAATTTTTAGCTCTTTTTTTTAAATTATTAAATTTAAATTTAAATTATTGCTCTCGATCTGGCAATCGCGGCGATACCTCCCATGTGTGGTTTGAACAGCGCTTTAATTTGCGTGTGTGACTTCCCTATACGTTTTCTTTCCTGCGCAAGCTCACGGTGATGGGGGCGCTTTAAAAAAAAAAATTCCTATTTATTTTTTTCATTTTTTCATTTTAGCACAAGTTTAAAAAAAAAAAAAATCTGATCACTTTTATTGCTGTCACAAGCAATGTAAACATCCCTTGTGACAGCAATAGGCAGTGACAGGTACTCTTTATGGAGGGATCGGGGGTCTAAAAGACCCCAGACCCCTCCACTGCACTTCAATGTATTCAAAATTGCTGAAAAAACTGCATTTTTGAATAGTGTCACTTTTTTAACCACTTGCCGACCGCTGCACGACTATTTACTGCGGCAGTCAGCCCCGTACAGGCAAAGTACTATGTCGCTCGCCTACGAGCCTCTAGGGGGCGAGCGTGCGCCCCGTCCGTTCTCTGACATATCTGCGCGAGTGACCGGCAGATCCGATGTCCGCCGGTCACCTGCGATCTCCCGGTGCAGAGGGAGAAAGGCAGACGGCTAATGTAAACAAAGCCGCCTGTTATGTAGGATCGTATGTCTCTGTGGTTACATCACTAGCCACGCCCCTTTACAGTTAGAAGCACGCCCCTAGGGTCACATTTAACCCCTTGATCACTAATAAAGTTAACCCCTTCCCTGCCAGTGTTATTTTTACAGTAACAGTGCATATGTATAGCACTGATTACTGTAGTAATGTCCCTGGTACCCCCGAAAGTGTCAAAAATGTCAGTCAAGGGTCCAATCTGTCCGCAGCAATGTCGCAGTCCCACAAAATTTCGCAGATCGCTGCCAAAAAACAATAAAAATGACAAAAATCTTTCCCTCAGTTAGTGAACACAATAACTTTTGCACAAACCAATCCAAATACCCGTATTGCGATTTTTTTTACCAAACATATGTAGCAGAAAACAAATTGGCCTAAAATATTAAACATTTTAGATGTTTACATTTTTTGGGGGAATTTCATATAAAAAAATTTGAAAAATATTGTTATTTTTTCAAAATTGTCGCTCTTTTTTTGTTTATAGTGCAAAAAGTAAAAATCGCACAGGTGATCAAATACCACCAAAATAAAGCTCTGTTTGTGGGGAAAAAAAGGACATCAATTTCATTTGGGTACAGTGTCGCACGACCACGCAATTGTCCGTTAAATTCATGCAGTGCCCAATCGCAAAATAGGGCCTGGTCTTTGAGCAGCCAAATCCTCCGGGGCTTAAGTGGTTAAATTCGGTGCCTTTAGCCGCCAAGTAACCCGGATGTGACGTCATGTATGCCGCTTCCAGGTTACATCATCGGAAACCCGATCAAAGTCGATTCCAGCTTCGTTAGGGACTCCAACCAGCCAGCAGAGTTGCCGGCTGGTTGCTCGAGTCTCCCGGTGGGACAGGAGACCCGGGCAGAGCCGTGGAAGGTGGCGGGAGGGGGGCAACAACCGGCTTCCAAAGAGCATCGGCCATTACCACCTGAAAGCTGACCGCTGGCTCTAAAAAATGGTACGGGGATGATGCCTCTAGCTGCAGGCATCACCCCGGTACAACCACTTCTTTCAGCTGACATAGGGCTACATCGATTAGTGGGAAGTGGTTAATAAATCTTTTCACGTGACAACACTGAAGAAATGACACTTTGCTACAATGTAAAGTAGTGAGTGTACAGTTTGTATAACAGAGTAAATTTGCTGTCCCCTCAAAACAACTCCACACACAGCCATTAATGTCCAAACCGCTGGCAACAAAATTGAGTACACCCCTAAGATAAAATGTCTAAATTTGGCCTTAAGTGTCAATATTTTGTGTGGTCTCCTTTATTTTCCAGCACTGCCTTAACCCTCTTGGACATGGAGTTCACCAGAGCTTCATAGGTTGCCACTGGGGTCCTCTCAACATCACAGGGCTGATGGATGTTAGAGACCTTGAGCTCCTCCACCTTCCATTTTTAGGATACCCCCAGATTCGCAATAGGGTTTAGGTCTGGAGACATACTTGGCCAGTCCATCACCTTTACCCTCAGCTTCTTTAGCAAGGCAGTGGTCACCTTGGAGGTGTGTTTGGGGTCGGTATCATGTTGGAATACTGCCCTGTGGCCCAGTCTCTAAAGGGAGGGGATCATGGCTTTGCTTCAGTATGTCACAGTACATGTTGGCATTCATGGTTCCCTCAATGAACTGTAGCTCCCCAGTGCCGGCAGCACTCATGCAGCCCCAGACCATAACACTCCCACCACCATGTTTGACTGTAGGCAAGACAAACTTGTCTTTGTGCTCCTCACCTGGTTGCTGCCACACATGCTAGACACCATTTGAACCAAATAAGTTTGTCTTGGTCTCATCAGACGACAGGACATGGTTTCAGTAATCCATGTCCTTAGTTTGCTTGTCTTCAGCAAACTGTTTGGGGGCTTTCTTGTGCATCATCTTGAGAAGAGGCTTCCTTCTGTGACGACAGCCATGCAGAACAATTTGATGCAGTGTGTGGCATATGGTCTGAGCACTGCCAGGCTGACCCCCCCAAACCTTCAACCTCTGCAGCAATGCTGCCAGCACTCATACGTCTATGTCCCAAAGACAATCTCTGGATATGACGCTGATCACGTGCACGCAACTTCTTTGGTCGACCATGACGATGCCTGTTCTGAGTAAAACCTGTCCTGTTAGACTGCTGTATGGTCTTGGCCACCGTGCTGCAGTTCAGTTTCAGGGTCTTGGCAATCTTCTTATATCCTAGGCCATCTTTATATAGAGCAACAATTCTTTTTTTTAGATCCTCAGAGAATTATTTGCCATGAGGTGCCATGTTGAACTTCCTGTGACCAGTATGAGAGAGTGAGAGCGATAAAATCATATTTAACTCACCTGCTCCCCATTCACACCTGAGACCTTGTAACACTAATGAGTCACATGCCACTGGGGAGGAAAAATGACTAATTGTGCCCAATATGGACATTTTCCCTTAGGGGTGTACTCACTTTTGTTGCCAGCGGTTTAGACATTAATGGCTGTGTGTTAAGATATTTTGAAGGGACAGCAAATTTACACTGTTATACAAGGCTGTACACTCACTACTTTACATTGTAGCAAAGTGTAATTTCTTCAGTGTTGTCACATAAAAAGATATAATATAATATTTTCAAAAAATTGAGGGGCGTAAGAACTTTTGTGAGATACTGTATATTTCTGTTATCTCAAAAAAAAAAAAAAAAAAAGTTATGGCCTATAATTGACTTTTAATTCCATATGAATTCCAGTCCTTAGAAAACATATACTGTATTTGCTGTTTTTGCATATAATCTCACCCTTCTTCAATATATTTTTATTTACTTTTTTATTGGATTCCTAGACCTTGGAAGATGTATTCCTGAAATTATAATTACCCTTCCACTTCTCTATGTGCCATCCCAGGTTCCTCACTAATAATCAGGGTTCAATCGTTTTAGTATTAATACATTATGTAACCCATTTTACAAGACCAGAACTATTTTGATACTGCTGGACAGTAGATCATTCCAGCCAATGGTTCTCCTGCTACCTCTCCTTGATCAGAATTTTGCTATTAAATCCCTTGACCTGTAGTTACGCATTTGATTCTACCCAACAGTTCTAGCATATATCCAGTGTCAGGTGGTGGAATGAGAGTTCTACCATTTAGCTTCTGGACATGTCCTGGACTCTCAGGACCCTGGGATTTGAGCAGTTGTACAGATTTAGGGATGGCTGTGGGGAAGTTTGCTTTAAAGTGGATTTCCAGCCTATTTTGCAACTTTAGTGAATTCTGGAGTGCTCGCTATGCTGATCAACAATTGGGCATTATGTAACCCATTTTACAAGACCAGAACTATTTTGATACTGCTGGACAGGGGATCATTCCAGCCAATGGTTCTCCTGCTACCTCTCCTTGATCAGAATTTTGCTATTAAATCCCGTGACCTGTAGTTACGCATTTGATTCTACCCAACAGTTCTAGCATATATCCAGTGACAGGTGGTGGAATGAGAGTTCTACCATTTAGCTTCTGGACATGTCCTGGACTCTCAGGACCCTGGGATTTGAGCAGTTGTACAGATTTAGGGATGGCTGTGGGGAAGTTTGCTTTAAAGTGGAGTTCTGGCCTATTTTGCAACTTTAGTGATTCCTGGAGTGCTCGCTATGCTGATCAACAATTGGGCGTTTTCAATTTTTTTTCCGGGGTCCCTTACCTTATTTTCGGGGCATTTTTGATTGTACTTCCTTCTTCTCCCCCCTCTGTGGCCATGGCCACCGACATCACTTCCGCCTTTTCATTGCATCCTGGAAGCTTTTTGTCATCACTCCCAGGAGGCTGGAATCAGGAAGAACTCCCAGAACACTCCCTGGAATCAGGAAGAGGACACAGCAGATTACACTCCGGCTTCAGATGCCCACATCCAAGATGGCCACGCTCAGACAGCGTTTTTAAAAGTAAGATTTTGACTAAAATCCAATACTGTACACCTTGTAAATATTAGAATAGCGGTTCTGTTGAGGGCAGTGGATTAGTATTATAGGGGTATTTTTAGTTAAAAAAGGTATTTGAGGCCGGAACTTCGCTTTAAGGATAAGTTATTTTTTTATATTATTAGTAAATTACATTGCTGAGCTCTCCTTTTAAGAATGCTATTTCTCTGGCTGCTATACTGATGCCGTGACTTCAATGCTGTTTCAGTGGCTGATCTTGAACAAGAATAAAGACTTAGAATGCTGACACTTCTTTGAAGCATTTGTTGAAAAAAATGTCATTGGCTGCCTCCATATTCCTGATGACAGAGTTACTTTAAACAATGTAAATATATCCTATTGCATTGACATTTAGAATACATCATTCTTCTTTTAGATGGAAGGATCCAAATGAGACATATTACTCTTTCATCTTACAGTTTTGTTAAAAAATAAAATGAAAAACATTAGTAGCTTTATCAGAGCTCATGGAATCACTATTAATCCCTGAGCAGTCTACCATGACTCTAGAACATAAAAACCTGCCATTGCAGTGTGGGCAGGTCAAGAATAGGCTAATTTACAAGCACAGAAAAATGATCCAGCACAAGCTACTCACTGACTGCTTTCTTCTTTTCTGGGTTATTGACTATTCAACATGAGCATAACATTTTTTCATGTAGATATATGTGATCTGTAAAGAAACATACAATTTAGCAATCCATCAGTTTTGTGTGAAGAAAGGAACATTGCACTCCAAATGGTTTCAGCACAACAGTATGAGTGAACAAAGCATAGGACGCATCTCATCAGGAATCTAGTACATTGAATTTTGCCAGCACATTATAGGTTTAAAACTGAGCCAAGTAGTGATGGCAAATAGCTTTGTTTGTGCCTTTGATGTGCTGGTGTACTTCAGTGTTCTAGACTCATCATTTATAACCACTTCCCGTCCGCCGCACGACTATTTATGGCAGCGGTCAGCCCCTCACAGGCAAAACTACGTAGGTCTACGTCGCTAGCCTGTGAGGCTCTAGGGAGCGAGCGCGCACCGCCGGTGGCGCGCTCCCGCTCGGTCATGGACCCCCCCGCGCGTGTGCCCGGCGGACCCGATGTCCGCTGGGCACTCGCGATCATCCGTTACACCGGAAGAAAGGCAGGCGGCTAATGTAAACAAAGCCGCCTGTCATTCTTCCCTGTGTAAGAATGGAGATCAAACGGTTCTGCTATGTAGGACTGTTGATCTCTGTTCTTACACCAGTAGCCACATCCAATCACAGTAAGAAGCACGCCCCTAGGGACACACTTAATCCCTCCCTCTCAAAAAAAAGTTAACCCCTTCACTGCCAGTGTCATTTTTTACAGTAACATTGCATATGTATAGCACTGATTACTGTAGTAATGTCACTGGTAACCCCAAAAGTGTCAAAAATGTCAGTCAAGGGTCCGATCTGTCCGCCGCAATGTCGCAGTCCCACAAAAAAAATTTCAGATCGCCGCCATTACACGTTAAAAAAAAAAATGACATAAATCTTTCCCTTAGTTAGTAAACGCAATAACTTTTGCGCAATCGCTTTTTGCGATTTTTTTTACCAAACATATGTAGCATAAAACAAATTGGCCTAAAATGTTAAAAAATTTTGATTTTTACATTTTTTTGGGGGAATTTCATATAAAAAAATTTGAAAAATATTGTTATTTTTGCAAACTTGACGCTCTTTTTTTGTTTATAGCGCGTGATCAAAAAATCGCACAGGTGATCAAATGCCACCAAAAGAAAGCTATGTTTGTGGAAAAAAAAGGACGTCAAATTTGTTTAGGTACAGCATCGCACGACCGCGCAATTGTCCGTTAAAGTCACACAGTGCAGAATTGCAAAATAGGCCCTGGTCAGGAAGGGGGTAAAATCTTCCGGGGCTTAAATGGTTAAACTTCATAATTCTCTGTAGACTGGCCAAATTTATATGCATATGTTCAGGAGAATCAAATCCTTTGTGGTTTTCAACTTTGCCTGCTAGTTAGGTCAGACTGAGTAAAAAGGAACTGGACAGAGCTCCAGCAATGATTATCATCAGTTACTGTTACAATAATTGTTTCACAAAACATTTTGGCCTCTCTAATTAATATGATATGCAGTATTAACACTAAAATTAAAATGTGTTTTTTTGCAAAGAACAAAATGTATATTAATGCTTGTTATGTACAATACACGTTTGTTAAAAAATGTGATTGCAATTTAAACCTGAATATGGCACCAAACACACTGGTCACCGTGTAGTGATCAACAGGCAGTTGCCTGAAGACAAACAGCTCATTAAATTAACAGGATATTAAATTCTAATACGAATCAATTTATCATCATGAAAGCACAATATAATCACTATGTCAGGCTGATAACATTTTGATTAATGTCCTAATAAACAACTTAAGAAAACAGATAAATAAAATTCATAAAGGGATGTTCTTTCACCTCACACATGTGCCAGCTTTTGACCTACATCTCAGAACAAAATAATAAACAGTGAACTATATAGAGCTTTGTGTATGTTTAAATAGCATATTATCATGTTTGTGCCTTGAGGTCAGCACATATCTACTTCCTTAACTATCTGAAACTTCATATATGCAATTATTTCAGTGCATGAATAATCAGCCTCTAAAGGATACATAATACAATGTGTATGGTATATTGTGTTAAGCATTATCTGCTAATTAACAATAGCGCTAATCTTGCCTGTACAAGTTATTATCAGTTTATTCAGTCCAGTGATTTTTGTTAAGGGATAATTAAAAAAATGACTTATGTGTAGGGAGCTTTTAAATTAAGTAAATGTGGATGGTCAAAGCCCAATTAATTAATTCCATCTGGCCATGAAATTATAAGTTGGGTAAAGTATAGAAAAAAGACATATAAAGAGATAAAGAAGGCAGTACGAGAAGATTATGAGGAACAGTGTGCATGGCGTAGTGAACATTCAGTTCAACAAGGCTTGAAACTTTATTGTACTCAAAAAGAGAACCCAAAGAGGCTACATATTCTCCAACTGGGCTTGCCTATTCTGTAGCTATGCTGGCAAGTTGTGTTGTGAAGATGGCATAGTTTCAAACTTTCAATCTCAATCTTTTGGAAAGAGCGGTGAAAGTCTAGAACCTGTTTTGGACACTAATTGTTGTATCTCTCAGAGAGAATTTCCTTATTTCTGTCATTGTGTTGAGTGTTAAAGTGTAGTTTTCAACTACAGACCTTTAGATAGGGATGAGGTTTGGGTCCATGGCTGCCATAGATTCACAGTGTACATACCTGGTAAAACAATGCAGTTATACACCATAGTAAACTGCGAGCACTGCCTGGCTTTTGCATTTGGGTCAGCATAGGGAGAGACTAGTGTAGCACAGTGCTTGCACCACTTTTCTAAACATATAAAATGCTGTTCTTAATTAACAAAGGGGCTTAGGCCACTGTGACAGATACAGCACAGAGAATGGAGTGCTGAAATTGCATGTTCGGATCTCTCTGCCCATTCCTGCTCAGAGCGAGAAGGTGGAGGAGGGTTGTTAACCTTGCAGGCCCTACTTGTGCAGTGGAATGACTGCACAGGCAGAGAGAGGCATGAAAACTGACAGCTCACATGCTATACAAAGTGGTCACACCTGGTGGGAATAATTCCCAGTGTTAATTAGGTGCAGACCTAGGCTAGTTTCTAAAACTGAAACTGGCACAGATGGCGCAGATAGCCTTGAAATAGGTCAATATTGGTGGGTATATTGGTGCAGGCAATTTAGTTAATTCCTCAGAATGAGAGGAATTAACAAAGGTATTCTTATTGTATTATACCAGTTCTAGGGACAACATCCCACATGCATATCCTAAATATATATTGAGTACAGTCAAAAAGGGGGGAAAAAATGACCCCTACATAAAGGAACGGAACTTTATAGGATATGGGGTTGTTGTTTGAAATGAGCACATACACAGTGTAACGTATATAAAAAAATAAATTGTATTGTACAAACATGGTTTTAAAATCTCTGATTAAATATAAAGTTATATATACAAAACAATAACATAGTGGCTTTTTTTTTAAGGTATTTCCAGTACATGTATTGACAGCTTCAATACTGACAATTAAAGCCCAATGCGTTTTGCAGAACACTTTCTCTGCTTCTTCAACTTTAGTATATGTCTAAGTTGTCATAAAGCTTAGAAAGAAGAGAAAACATATTATACATCCAAAATAGTACTTTAAATCAGTATTATCACCAATGAGAAAATACCTATGCTCACCAACTTCACCACAGTATAGCCATTAAACCCTCCAGATGCACATGGTAAGGTCCGGGTCATAGAGTGACCATCTAGCCACGGGTCAAATTTCCAGAGCCAGGTCTGATAGACACTGGACCATACAGACGAGATTTAGGCGAATTAAGTCAATACCCAATAACTGAAATAGAGAGGTAATTAAACTACATAAGTGTATGTCTATACTATTGGGCCAACATCCAAACACAGCTGACTGACAAGATATATTGACATACAAAACACCACACAGCCTACACACACACAGCCTCCTACCCACAACAATTCACATCCATACCAACACACCACCCCAGTCAAATATAAAACCCCAGCAATGACATGTGGGCCAACCCACTGGACCCCACCCCCCCTCTCCAATCAAAGCCACGCACATACACAAACCATCCTGACCTGGCCCTGGAAATTTTTTACCGGTGGCCAGCTGGCCACTCTATGACCCGGGTCTTACTATGTGCATCTGGAGGGTTTAATGGCTATACTGTGGCGAAGTTGGTGAGCATAGATATTTTCTCATTGGGAGCTATACTTTGATTTATGGTACTATTTTAGATGTATAATATGTTTTCTCTTCTTTTTAACCTTTTTTGACAACTTAGATATATACTAAAGTTCCCTGCAAATAATTTCATTAGCGCATGGATGGGGTTCCGCTACTTTCACACCTATATGTGTGTATGTGTATATATACATATATGTGTGTGTGTATATATACCCCTATACAGAAGTTCAGATGTTATGCCTGCCCCCAAAGACGCCCAAAAAATGCCAAATAAACGGCTGCAACAAAAAAGCCCAGGTGTGTTGTTGCAGGCGTTTTTTTGAGCATTTTTTGGGCGTCTTTGGAGGCAGGCATAACATCTGAACTTCTGTATAGGGGTATATATACACACACACATATATGTATATATAAACATACACACATATAGGTGTAATAGAAGCGGAGCCACATCCCTGCGCTAATAAAAATTCTAAGAAAAATTATCTTTTTCTTTCTGGTTCTGGACATGCTACAGAGCCGAAACTTCACAGGTACACTTTTTAGACCCCCCCAGACACTAAATCCAAAGAAATCTCATTTTTTTTTTTTTTCAATAATTTTTTCAATAATTGGCTCTCTATCAAAAATGACAATTTTTAAGAACTTTTTTTGTGTGATTAATAGTCCCTGGGGCATGACCCAGAACCCTAGGCACTTTTTATGGGCATTTATTGGGTTTTAGGGCTTCAAAATTGTGTTTTTTGATTACCGAAGTTCGGGTCCCATTGATTTCAATGGGGTTCTGGAATCCGGACCCGAACTCCCTACTCCTCACAACAGAAAGAGTTCATCTCACTTTTTGTTGTGTCTACAGAGCAGACAGTGAGGACAAATCTCCCCAGTAGGACAGAGATAACAAAATGACAGACAATTTAACTGTTCCTACTCTTTTCCAAATAAACAAAAAAGGTATTCTCAAACCATGATTCCAGTGTCTCTTCTTGTTTTGGGTTACCGGAATCCAAAGCAATAAAAACAGATCAACAGACATTCACCATTATTATTTAATCTGTATTGAAGGCTAGTGAAAGAAATGTCAGATTTTTGCTCTGTTGCATAAGACTAGGTTGCATAAAACCGTTGTTTTCTTGTGGCCATGTTTGCACAAGAATAGCAGCCTAATTTATTTGGATGAGCTACTGTACCTACAGAAAAATGCAAGGAAAAGGTCCCTGCACCATTTTTCAAAATCACAGCCACAGGAAAACTGCAAAGTGCTATTCGGTCCCAGCAGGGGAAAACACACTGTAGATTCCAGTGTGAGGGGGTGCACATAAAGATCATTTTTGCTGTGGGTGCGGGACATCACGATATTTACGAATATTCCCGCACCCACATAAATGTAAACCCTGCCTTAGGTAGAAGAATTCATTGTTAAGTAACTTAACTGGGACCTGTTATGTATTCTAAGAAATCTGCCACAATATTAGACAATTTTACATTATATTTATAATAAAAAGCATACCTATTCTGTCAACATAATTGCACATTATTAGCTACATTGAGAAATTAGACCAGTAGATAATATATCATAAAAATATAAAGTGTGGTCATTTTGTGACTACATTTACAGGTTTTTTTGAAATTGCAAGTATTTATAAAATTCACCCAGTTTTAATTCATACGGTATTAGCCTAGTGGGTGGCTCAAATAGATAGTCAATTTAACATGAGTGCAATAATCAGCTTTCAATGGTTTGCTCTAGGTTCAAGCTGACCATGTGCTTTATGTTAGACACATGATACTGATCTGCAATCATATAATTGTCAAAAAAGAAGTCTAGACAAATTGACCAACTATAAAAAATGGCCATTATTTGTTAATAAACCCTGCTTTCTAAAACGAAATTGGTTGCATTCCAGTGAATAGTTGCGTCACAGTCCATGGGTTGGATTCATGAAAAGCTATCAGTGTATTTGCAGGAATGAATAAAGCAATACAGAACACAATAAAGATGTAGTGGCAGGCAGGTGGAACCAGAGTACACAAAACGTGGCTTGCATTTAACACTACCAGAAACATTTTGGATGTTTGACACTGAAAATTCTTCGACTAATTTAACTTAAATCTTAAAGAGATTTAAGATTTCAGGACAGTCATAGAGACAAGTAAGTATTATACTGCCTCTGTTACAGTGTTTTTTTGCATACCAGAGTAGTTTACAAAATTGCACACCCCAGTTTGCAACTGGATGAATAAGTGATTTGTGGGTGGGTGGGTAAACAAGCAACAGCTTGCATGAGACTAAAACATTGAGACAAGACAGGTTAGAGGTTACAATTGGCAGCAAGTGACAGAAGAAGAGATGATGCAGGTGAGGAACAAGAACAAGTCACCCATAGGCTGAGAGCACTGTGTAGCTGCAGGGGGTTTGTAGCAATTGTAATACTATTCTAATTTTAAAAAGACATTACTAAAGAGGAGTTCAGCCCCCCATGAAAAAATTTAAAGTCAGCAGCTACAAATACTGTAGCTGCTGACTTTTAATGTTAGAACAGTTACCTATCCTGGAATCCAGCAATGTCGGCACCCCAGCTGATGTTTCCATCGGCTCTCAGGTGCTGCCGCCATCATTGCCTTTAAAGAAAACTGGCAGTGAAGCCTTGTGGCTTCACAGCCAGTTCCCTACTGCACCTGCATGAAGCACGGTGCACTTTGTGAATGGCCCGGCAGCGGAGGAAGGAGGAGGGGGGCCGAACTTCTGGTGAACCTCGCCACATCTCGTCGCAGCCAGGTCTCCTGAAAGTGGGGACAGGTACCTTTAAAAAACTGGTACCTGTTCCTCTCCAAAGGTGCCAAATGTGGCACCTGAGAGGGGGGAGGAAGCAGATAAGCGGAGCTTCCACTTTTGGGTGGAACTCTACTTTAATACAAAGTGTTTTAATGCTACAGAGCAGAACATGCTGAGATTGATATTAGGAAAGCAATGCACTAGCTCTGTACTTGTTGACTACTCCTGCAGACTGATGGTCTAGATCAGTGGTCCTCAACCCTGGTCCTCAGGGCCCACTAACAGGCCAGATTTGCAAGATAACTGAAATACATCCCAGGTGATATAATTTGCTGCTTAGTGATTGCAGTACTCTAGTCTGCATCTCCCCAAGTTAATACTTAAAATCTGGCCTGTTAGTGGGCCCTGAGGACCGGAGTTGAGGATCACTGGTCTAGATGACATTATCTCTCCTAGACAAAAAGTATGCTGCCCATGTTCCTTTTGTGAGTCACTCAGCTGACCCATTCAGTTTTGTTTGTATGTAATCTAAGATCCTATTATTCAGTTGAGCAATACGAAAAGTATTAGAAATCCTGGAGCACCCTCACACTTGCCTTCTGCTGGCTGTAAGAGGTAAATATTAAATCTGTACACATTTCATAAAAATAAATAAACACATATTTAAAATGTATTCTCCATCTTGAGGATAATAAACAAATAAATAAATAACATATAAAAAATTCTGTTTAACACTGAATATGTTACACATAGTATTCAAATTTGCAGACACAGTTAGACTCAATTAGCATATGCTGTTGTAGCTAGTTGTTTCCATAGGATCCTATCACATGCTGGTGCTTTTAAATATGCCAAAAAGCTTTAAAATTACATTCTCTGTGTCCTCAGCTGTTGATTCATGCCCAAGGGTAATCAGTCAAGGGACATCTGGATTTTTACACAATAAACTAGTAAAATCAATTTAAGTTTTTAGAAAAAGAATCTGAGCTAGTAAGGGAAATCTGAGTTTATTGCCCTTGCTGAAATAAACGTATTATACAACACCTGATGAATTGCACAACACAGGGAAACTGCAAACCTGCTTTAAAACAAAACTTTGTGTAACGTTGTTCTAAAACAGATTTAAAAAATATGAACTGACGCAAAAAGAAGACAACACTTACCAAAAATGGAGCTTGTGTATCTCTTGAACTGGGACCCATTGCAATAGAAAATAATAGAAACTCCATTCACTGTTCTCAGTTTTCTAACCTGCACTAGATGAATTACAACATCTAGCTGCTAGATGCTGTGGGTATTATATTGGTGCCATCTGCTATATTTGTAGTTTACTTTATCAGGTTCAAATCCTTGCCATACTTTACTTATGACATACATTTCCTAGACATTCTACTGAGCAATTATTTGTGATCAGTTGATAACCCTTGAAAATTAATCTTTGATCATTTATAGGCACTGATTTATGAGCATTGCTGCTTGCCAGATCCTAGAGGAAATCACTTTATAAGCTGCTCTAAAAAGGTGTTAAATAGTTCCATAGTACCCTTTAGCAGCTCATTGACATAAGATTACAAGAACCTAATCTAGCCATGTTTTTGTATAGTAGGATCTCATGTGCATATAATATGGAGACAGGTACACAGCGATGCTAACCATTCTTGGTAAAACATTAGTCAGACAGGTTAGAAAAATTGCTTAGCTTGATCCTTTCAATAAACTTAAATAGAAACAGTCATGATAACTGAGAGCAGTCAAATAGTACAAATCTGCCACCTTCAGCAAAAGCTAACTGAAAATGCTAGAAAAAAGTCTTTGAGTATTAATTGTTGAAAAATTTGTATTGAAATGTAGTGCCTAAACTTCTAATTCAGTTGTAGCCACATATAAAACAGCTGCAGAAGTAATGTATCAACTATGGCCTAAAAGTAACCATCCTCATAAGTAAGGTGATCACATGCAAGTAAGGCAGTCAACTCCAGGTAGTCAACTTGTGTTTTTATACATTCAGAACAAGTATTTTTATCTTTAATAAGAGGTGGAGACCCAAATGTGCCAGTGAACCACCTGTGCATAATATTAGAAAACCTTAAACCATGACTGTAGTTTAGATTTGAGAACCCCTAATGAAAAATATTAAAGCAGATTAAATATTGGCTAAACTATAAAAATAAATATTGGTGAAATTATATTTTGCTTCCATAAAGTTAAAAATCTTGGATGTATTCCTACAAAATCAGAATACGATGTCATATAATATAGTTTTACATGAAATCTGAAAAGAGATATTCCAAAACATTTTTGAACCCCTCTTTGCTGCACTTTGGAGGTTGTCACCTCTTTTTTATCTAGGCTGAAAATGTTAAAACTATGATTATCAATGTTCATAAATGAATATGTGAAATTTAAAAGAAAGATGTATAGCAAGAATGTATCTCTTAAGGACCTTCATATAAAAACAGTTTAGTTGGGAAAATGATAACAGGGTATACCTATGAGAATAGCGAATAATTAATCATGCATTCCATTCAAACCACTATATCTTATCTACTAAACACACATTCCTTGTTGTTTTACATACACTAACTAATCGAATGGAAATGTAAAAATATATAATGAAAAGCTGTGTATTTCAATGTACTGTCAATCCTGTTGTTTTTCAACAACAGAGTTAAGGTTATTGAGGTGGTTGAACTTGATTCTTCATAACTTGATTCACAGATGCAAGGAGAAGTCACATTTTCCAGCAAGGGCACATCTATTGAATCTGATAACCTCTCTATAACCTGGATTCTCCTCTCTTCCAGTGCAAAGCGAGTTAGAAAATTTTCTCTTTTATTATAGCTTAAAGTTTCCCTGCACTAACCAACCTCTAACATTACTGTTATCACATAGGTCATCAGGTCCCAGCAATCTGTAGTCGTGAAATCTGATGTGAAATTTAACTGTTTTTGTGTTATCTCAGGGGGTTTGTAAGGATTTTATGAGAGTTTATTTATATTGCAAGGCTAGAGCAGTTTTCAAATAAACTTGTAATTTATTCCATAATATTTTTTTCAGTGTTAATTTGTGTTCAGAAACTTCAGTGAAATAACATACCTATTACTAGTCTATGCTGAGAACCTTACAAATATTAGGGTATGAAAATATGGAGGAAAATGTGGAAATAAACACCCAATGTTCATGCTTTCTTGTTAGGATGTTACCTTTTCTCTAGGTACCACGTGGCTCAGCGTTACACATTGTACCCAGTAAATGTCAATTATTCATTCAATAACACAAACTCAACCGTGTCCTTTATCACAAATTAAGTTTTACCACTTCCATTAACAGACCTCCACTTGTACTAGAAATAAAGTTTATTGTTTGTTTTAAAATGCACAAATCACTGCTCTATAAAAGTGTCAACCTCCTCAAATAATAATAATAATACAAAATATATTGAAAAAAACATTGCCGTATAAAACAAAATCAAATGTGCACACCAGACAATTGAACAACAAACTGACAACACATAATATCTGAGTGAATTAACTAAAAACAGTTGCTAACATACTGAAACATAATAAAACAAAACAAAATGAAATAAAGTGTTCATCTTTTGTAGAATTATTTATTTTTTCCTAAAATACTGAAACATAATAAAACAAAACAAAATAAAATGAAACAAAGTGTCCATCTTTTGTAGAATTCTTTTTTTTCTTCACTCGGGCCACCAGAGCATTAAGTCATCCTAAAGGTCCCCATAGACATTGATTTGAGCCATTGGCAGCCATGCAAACACAACCAGCTTTAATATTTTTAAAAAATCCCTCTAAATCCACCACTACAAATTTGGTTTTCCATATTGCTTTCTCCTCTTCCAAAACTATGTATCATCAATTAAAGTATATGTAAACTCTATATATAATATTTCCCTACAATGTACACTCTTATCTGATAAATTTACTATTGGAAGGGTTTTGGTATATCTTTTCAATAAGTTCAGGAAAATACCTGTTTACAGTATTTAGCAAGAAAAATTGTAAGATGGTAAAGTTCCTGTGCTCTCTGCCTGTGCACAAGAAGGGGCTGTAGAAATAGGGGGCAGGGGGAGCTGGAGAGAGGTCTGTATTCTTTGTAATCTATCAGAAATTAAGTAGGCTAGACTGGCATATTTGGCACATCAACTTTTTTTGTACAGTATTTTCAAAGGAATAAACACGGGGAATGTACATGTATTCCAGAGAATATGTTTGTTTTTTTTACCCTGGTATACAGTTCAACCAATTGCAGTCATGTGTTGCCAGTGTCATCCCCCTTACCTGTTGTGTCCAATGTTTCCCATCTCCTAAAGTGATACTAAAGTCTCTTTTTTTTTTTTCTTTAAAAATAACAAACATGTTATACTTACCTGCTCTGTGCAGTGGTTTTGCACAGAGCAGCCTGGATCCTCCTTTTTCAGGGTCCCTCACCAGCCTATGGGGGCACCCGAGCCGCGCCGCAGCTCTGTTTGCCTCTTTAGACATGGAGCCGTGGCTTGGCCCTGCCCCCTCTGTTTCCTTACTTTTATTGACAGAAGCGGGAGCCAATTACACTACTGCTGTGTCTCAGCAAATCAGGGGGGACAGTTCCAGGCAGCCAAGGCAGTCGTGCACATCGGGAGGCTGCTGCCCACTGGAGGTTTTTTTTTTTTTTTTTTTCTTAATGCATATAATGCCTTAGAACCACTTTTAAACTGCAAGATTTATGTTCTTCTCCTATCATATGTCTGTCCTTTTGTATGCCTGAAGTTTGTCACCTAACCCTTTTACTCTTATACAGTAATTTATTATTTTTGTTGGCAATTTATTAATACAAATTATAATTATGTTTTATTCATACCCATATTTTGTTCTATATCACACCTCTTAAAATAAAATCCTGAATGTCTGAAGGTCTGTAGCTTTTTTGATTAGTATGTCTGCAACATGGTATTTTTGTTAATAATATTTAGACCCTGAGGAAAATACTTGAACAATATCTTGTAAAATCATGTGAAATATATTACAACAGGAATAGTTTCTAGTAATCAAGACACCAATTGTTTTGGGCAACAGAAACCAAAACAAAGACTTCTGTGAGATTAACTTCTAAACTCTGTAGAAACCTGGATGCCTAAAATTAGAAAATGTAATTTTACTCTGCCACGGGGTGTCACAACAGTCTGACTGAGATTAAAACCAGAGCCCGAATAAATTAATTCACTGTGTTTTAGATGAATATCTTTTGCAAAGTTTTGAAAAAGTGCTCAATAAATCAAAATTGAAGAAAATCAAAAATAACCGCATGAATTAACATCCTGTTATAGTTGTTGAGATTTTCAGTCCATAAATGTAAATAGATATACAGGTATATACTATACAGTATGTAGATATGTATTATACACCCATTTTTTTTTTTTTTACCTAAGAAGGCATATTTAGTACAAATCCACCACTTAGTTCTCACATGATAATCGTATTGATGATAGTGTTGCTTTAAGAAAAACGATGATGTCTCTGGTGCTGCTGCTCTGCCGCTTCAATGCACCCCAGCTGCTGCAAGTATTAAACACATTTAAGTGTGTGAATGCCTTGTTCTCCCTTGGTATAAAATGATTTTTCCAGTTGTCTCACTACAGAACCTATAAACCCATCGAGGGAACCATTGTTTCTCTGTCGCTCATTGACAGACGCAGTCCTCTTTGATTAATATCAGTAGGGTTATACTGCCCCCTACAGGAGTAGGACACTAAGCAGGAAAAACGTTCTGGCCACACCTTAGGGGCAGTCCAAGAGGGTATATCCTCTCTCTCCCTGCTACAGGATGTCAGTTTTTTTCTGCCTAGTCAGGAGTAAGGCCCTAAGTTCCTTGCTGGGATCTCTGGTCCTGGCAAGCTTTTTTTAGATAAATCTTTTTTAGTTAGCTTTTTCCTGTGAGATCTTCAAGCAATTATGCTGGATCTGGGCGACGGGCTGGATGTTGAGATCCAGTGGTCACCCCAGCCAGCCTACGAGCACGTGCAGGCCCTAGCTCTGCGCTGGGTCGGCCGCGACATAGTCCCATTGGACGGGGACTGGCCCCGCGAGTTAAACGCCTCGCCAGGTCGCCCACGACCAGTCTGAATCGGAGTCGTGGTGTCCGTGTTGGCCAACAGCCCCCCCACCTCGGTGGAGAGGGGTCCTGTCAGGAATTGGTGCCCGCCTGTTCCGGTATGGTGAGTAGAATGTCCCCCTTTCCCTCTGCTGGGTGGACGCGGGCCCCTCCGTGGGATGGTCGGACCCTGATGACCGGGTCCCCTTCTATCCTGTAACACACTCCTCCTAAGATGGGGTGGTCGCAATCCATCCCTGCGCGCTCCCTCCCGCCGGCAGGCCGGGCCGAGTACCACTCGGGCCCAGGCCGCCCCTTCCAGGATACCAATCCAGCAGGCTTGGTTTGGGAGCTGACAATCCTGAAAAATCTATTGCTGCAAGCTGCATTATAGAAGGGATTGAGGATCCAGATGGAGTAGGGCGCCGCAAGCAATCATGCAGGATACTAGCACTTAATGATCGTTCGGTCGGCTGCACGCCGTCCCTTCGCGGGCACGCGAGGCCGCCATTTTGGCGTAGCCTAAGTGTCCCCTGTATGGCGGCGGCCATCTTGGATACACCCAGCCTTGCCTCGAGCAGCGGTGGGAGTGCCGGAAGACGTGTAAAGGGGCGGAGCCGCTTCCTTTACCCGGGTAAATGATCCATAAGACTTCCTGTTCTGTAAGGACAGCGCTGAGAGCAGTTCGGTAGGAGCTTCTGTGCATCAGGTGGTGAGCCCTTGGGGTGTCTCTCTCTCTCTCTGTGGGGGTCCAAAGCATGTGGCACTGGGGGGCGCTGTTGCGCTGGGGGATTACATAAAAAAAAAAAAGTTTTTTTCTTTTTTAATCTTTGTTTGCTGACAGGTGTTCCTGGCTTTGCCATGGACCCTGCTACACACATATCCCCACCTGATCCCCTCGAGGTGGCCACAGGACCCTCCAATTCTCCACTCACTATTGATGCATTGTCAGCGGTTTTGGAGTCTTTTGTATCCCGGGTGGAGGTGGCCTGTCAGGGACGGGGGGCGAATAAACGACCCCCGCCTACCCCTATTTCGTCTGACAGTTCAGATACAGATGCTGAGCCTGTCGCTGCGGCTGCAGGTCCCTCTTCTAGGGCTGGGGTCTCGTATCCCGTCTACTCGGATAGCGAGGAAGACGTTTCTGCCTCCGCTATAGCGCAAGACGAAGCGCTGGTAGATGCACTGATCGTGTCTGTCCGGGAAACCTTGAGACTTGAGGTTACACCGGCGGAGGCAGTTGATACTGAAATTGCTTTTGGTACTCGCAAGCCTACCAAGATGGCGAAGGTGTTTCCTTTGCCCAAATGTTTTGATGATATAATTAAGGAGGAATGGGTCCGTCCAAAACGAACCCCTGGTATTTCCAAACGGATTGCTAGACGCTATCCGTTTGAAGAATCCCTCCTTAGTAAATGGACGGTACCACCGTCGGTGGATTCGCCGATTTCCAGACTAAATAAAGCTACTGTTATCCCGTTGGAGGACGTTCCGTCTTTTCGGGATCCAGTGGACCGTAAGGCGGAATCTATATCCCGCTCTATATTTTCCCTGACAGGGTCAGCCTTTAGGCCAGTGTTTACCATTGCTCTGGTTTCACAAACATTAACAGAGTGGACCAAGTTGTTACGCCGGGATCTGGAGGGGAGAAGTCTCCCCCCGGCAGTATCGGACTTGCTGGAGCAGATGGTACAAGGGCTACAGTTTGTCTGTGATGCCGCCCTGGACGCCGCTCCATTAATGGGGCACGTATCGATCTCGGCAGTGGTCCTTAGGCGTATGCTGTGGTTAAAATGCTGGTCGGCGGATCAAGCTTCCAAAAAAGCCTTGGCTAATCTCCCCTTTCAAGGGGATCGCCTGTTTGGTGCCACCTTGGATCCGATCATCAAGGGTCTCACTGATGGCAAGAGCACCTTTTTACCACAGGCTACTAAGGGGAAAGGACCTTCCTTCTCCGCTCATAAAAAGTTTTTTCACTCCTCTGGGGCGGGCGATAAGGCTAAGTCCTCCAAAGCCTCCCCAGGGGGTTTCAAAGGGCGCTGGTCGGGTAAACAAAGGTCCGGCCCTGCCAGACCTGAAGATAAGACCGCTACAGCTTGAAGGTGCGCCCCCACCCATATCTGGGGTGGGGGGACGTCTTCACCGGTTTCCGGACCCATGGCTCTCCAGGATTCCAGACAAGTGGGTTCAAGAGGTCATACGGTCGGGATACAAGATCGAGTTTCAATCACTTCCACCGGTGCGGTTCTTCCCTTCCAATATCCGACTATCCCCGGATCGCTTAGAAGCTTTGCGGGGGGGCAGTGACGGATTTGATGCAACAAGGAGTGGTGGTCCCCGTTCCTTGGACAGAACGTTTTCAGGGGTTCTATTCGAACCTATTCACAATACCCAGGAAAGAGGGCAAGGTGCGTCCAATTCTGGACTTGAGAGCGCTCAATTATTTTGTCCGGGTGCAAAAATTCAAGATGGAGTCCATTCGCACAGTGGTGGCCTCCCTGCATCAGGGGGATTTTCTGGCATCCATAGACATCAAGGATGCCTATCTTCACATTCCCATTTACGCAGGACATCAGCGTTTCCTTCGCTTTGCCGTGGGAGAGAACCATTATCAGTTTGCGGCGTTACCCTTTGGTCTCGCCTCTGCTCCCCGGGTCTTCACAAAGGTTTTGGCCCCAGTTTTGGCGCTGTTGCGACGGCGGGCATATCGATACTAGTCTACCTAGACGACCTTCTTCTCCGTGCGGAATCCCCGCAGGCTCTATTGCTAAACTTGGAGATCACTATGATCTCTTTGGAAGAGTTCGGGTGGCTGGTGAACCTGCAGAAGTCATTCCTGGTCCCCACCAGGAAACTGAACTATCTGGACCTAACCTTGGACACGTCCTTGGCAAAAGTGTTTCTTCCGGCCGAGAAACTCCAGAAGATTTAGTCGATTCAGTTATTATTGACCGTCAACTGGCCTTCCCTGCGGACTTGCATAGGGTTCTGGGACTGATGGTGGCCTCCTTCGAGGCAGTACCGTTTGCCCAGTCCCATACCCGGATTCTTCAAAAGGAGATTCTTCTTAAATGGAACCCGAATGCCGATTCCCTAGACAATCGGATCCGGCTGAGCGAACGGACCAGGGAAACTCTGGTTTGGTGGCTTTGGTCGCTGATGCTCAGTCAGGGGAAGTCATTTCTTCCAATCTATTGGACGATTGTCACCACGGATGCCAGTCTATCCGGGTGGGGTGGGGTTCTCGGCAGATGATCTGCTCAGGGGCTCTGGTCCCTGGAAGAATCCAGGTTACCGATAAATGTATTGGAACTGAGAGCGATCAGACTTTGTCTGATTCACTGGACCGAGCAGCTCCGGGGCAGCCCGGTGCGGATCCAGTCGGACAATGCCACGGCCGTGGCTTACGTCAATCACCAGGGGGGCACCAAGAGTGTCCTGGCGGCCGTAGAAGTGGCCGGCATCCTTCGTTGGGCGGAACGATTTGTTCCAGCTCTCTCCGCGGTATTCATTCCCGGGGGTGGAAAATTGGCAAGCAGATTTTCTCAGTCATCAGATTCTGGATCAAGGGGAATGGTCTCTTCATCCAGAGGTATTTCACCAATTGTGCCTTCGTTGGGGCACCCCGGATGTGGATCTGTTGGCATCTCGGTTCAACAGGAAGGTGCGGAGGTTTGTAACCCGCTCCCGCGATCCTCTAGCAGACGCCGCAGACGCACTGGTCGCTCCGTGGGGGCAGTACCAGTTACTGTATGCCTTCCCTCCTCTCAAATTTGCTGCCGAAACTTCTTCGCAGGATAGAGGTGGAGGGAATTCCAGTCATCCTTGTGGCTCCAGACTGGCCTCGTCGGGCTTGGTACGCTGACTTAGTCAGGATGGTCGCAGACGCTCCTTGGCAACTTACCCTCAGGGAGGACCTGTTGTCGCAAGGGCCGATCTTCCATCCTGCTTTACGATCACTGGCTTTAACGGCCTGGCTGTTGAGACCCAGGTGCTAAAGGACAGGGGGTTGTCGGCTTCAGTTATTCCTACTCTAATTAGAGCGAGGAAAGCGACTTCCAGAAAGGTCTATCATCGCACATGGAAGTCTTACATTGCGTGGTGTGAATCCCTTGGGTTTCCTCCACGTTCTTACTCGGTGGCCCGGATATTGGCTTTTCTGCAACAGGGTGTTGAGCAGAAACTGGCCTTTAGCACTATCAAGGGTTAGGTTTCAGCGTTAGCAATCTTCTTTCAGAAGCCTCTGGCTACTCGGTCCTTGGTGCGGAATTTCATCCAGGGGGTGCGGCACCTGGCTCCGCCGCTGCGCGCGCCCTTGCCGCCCTGGGATCTTAATTTGGTGTTGTCGGTTCTTCAGAAACCTCCCTTTGAAAATATTAGGGAGATTCCCTTGCTTACCTTATCCCAGAAGGTGGCCTTTTTGGTGGCTATTACTTCTGCACGCAGGGTGTCAGAATTGGCCGCATTGTCCTGTCATTCCCCATATCTGGTGGTTCATAGGGATAAGGTGGTTCTTCATCCGAATCCCTCCTTCCTTCTTAAGGTGATTTCAGAGTTTCATCTGAATGAGTATATTGTGCTACCTTCCCTGTGTCCTAAGCCCAGTCATCCTCGGGAGTTTGCGTTACACTCCTTGGATGTGGTTCGGGCGATCAGGGTGTACTTGACTACTACAGACTCTTTTTGTAAGACTGATTCACTTTTTGTGATCACGGATGGCCCTAGAAAGGGGTTGCCTGCGTCTGCCGCGACTATCTCTAGATGGATCAGACAGACGGTGGTACAGACTTATTCTATTACGAGTCGGGTTCCTCCGTTCCCTGTTAAGGCGCACTCCACTCGGGCGCTTAGTGCTTCCTGGGCCTTCCACCATCAGGCTTCGGTGCTTCAGGTTTGTAAGGCGGCTACCTGGTCGTCGGTTCATACCTTTACAAAATTTTATAAAGCTGATGTGCTGGCATCGGCGGATGCCTCTTTTGGCCGCAAGGTTCTGCAGGCCGCTTTTTGAGGAGACCGTTGGTCCACCTCGAGGTTTTTTTCTGTTGGGTTTTCAGTTGAGTCATCTCTTTGTCCAATGAGCCTTTATTACTTCTGGTTGGCTCCGGTTGGGTCTTCTGGATTGGATTTTGATTTCCGTTATCCCACCCCTCATTTGTGGCACTGCTTTGGGACATCCCTACTGATATTAATCAAAGAGGACTGCGTCTGTCAATGAGCGACAGAGAAAATTGGATTTTTGACTTACCGTAAAATCCTTTTCTCTTAAGCTCATTGACAGACGCAGTACCCGCCCCTCTATTTTTGAGTTGGGTTGGGTTAAATTCTCTGACACTGCTTTGTTACATAACTGACATCCTGTAGCAGGGAGAGAGAGGATATACCCTCTGGGACTGCCCCTAAGGTGTGGCCAGAACGTTTTTCCTGCCTAGTGTCCTACTCCTGTAGGGGGCAGTATAACCCTACTGATATTAATCAAAGAGGACTGCGTCTGTCAATGAGCTTAAGAGAAAAGGATTTTACGGTAAGTCAAAAATCCAATTATTTGACTTTGTAGTGGCTGAATAGCAGAGCAGCCTTGGAATTTCAAGATATGGGCAACATGAAATGTAAATATAGCGCCTCTTCTTTTACAGGCAGATTGTTTCTGGCAGTTTGCTTTTTTTTTCTTTTTACTAATATGCATTTCTTTTTTGTTCACTGGGAGACACAGTTCTGCTGTAGATTATCACGTACTGGGCATAGTGGCACCTATAAGAATATATAATATATGTCCAACTAAATAAAAGACAGTTTAGTGGGAGCCCCTGCTAGTGGCCAATCCCCCCCCCCAATTTCCCTAGGTCAAATATGGGCGAATTGCAGCCCCAGGGCCACATCCAGCCCTTTGGTTGTCCTTATCTGGCCTGATGCTTCCACTGTAAACATACAGCATACAGCACTGAGGAAGCTGACAGGCTCAGTGAGGGCACGTTGATGGATGCCCATGTGGAGAGCTGTAAAAGCAAGGGGGCCTATGGAGATGATCGGTACAGTGGGGGGGCTCGGTTATGGTGGGAGGCTATTGCCTAGGAAGTCTCTTCCCACCGCTCTGCTACCTTACCAAGTACTTTCTGAACTATCTAAAAATAGTACCACAATAGGCACATATGGGTGAGCACAAGTCTCAGGCAATAATGTCTTATCATTCAAAAAAAGTCCATGTAGAAAAATCCAAAAGAGCCTAAAAATAAGTTCAATTGGTTTCAGCTCTAATCCACTGAGGTCCACTTAAGGCAAGCTAATCCAAGAGCAGAAATAGCAAGGTAAACAAGAAAATGGAAAAGTGCCTCTAAGTGTAGTACAACGTGGAATATTTTATTACAACTCCAAAGTGGTCACTCACATGAGATGCAGCGGATTTTCACCATGAGGTGAGCCTGTTTATTCTTTTAACATGTGAGTGACCACTTTAGAATTTTAATAATATATTCCATGTTATACTACACTTAGAGGTGCTTTTCCCTTTTCTTGTTTAAATTCCTGTGTTACAAACTCCATGCCCCTGTTCATCACTCCAGGTCAGGATCTGCAGAAATACCCGCTGTGCTGATCACAGGCTCTCTCCCTCCATTCACAATGCTTTTCAGAAGGCATTTGACAAGCAGTGAGAGGAGGTGTTATATTGCCTCCTCACCTCCTGATTTACCCTATAAAGCCCTGTACACACGAGTCGAAATTCGGCCGGAAATTTTCGACTGATCTGCCGATTTTCGGCTTGTTAGTATGATGCTTCCGACAACTGACTCCGACTTTTCGGCCGAAAAAAATCTGGTGTGCAGGCTATAAAATTTTTGTCCTCCCTCAAAACACGTCCAATTTTCGTGCAGTCAGTACAGATTTCGACAGGGAAAAATCTTATGAGCAAGACTGGGCATGCTCAGAGAAGAAAGAACACAAAGAAAGCAAACCAACACATGACATCACTTCTGAAGTAGAATTTTGTCATGCGGGAAAATTCGTGTGCAGTCTAGGCACATTCCAACCAACAAAACACCACTCTGGACAAAAGATGGACGACCGGTCGGCGGAAATTCGTTGCGTGTGTACTAGGCTTAATTCTGCACGTCCATGCTGCAATCCCATGCATTGTACGCAGTTGTGGCACAGCCCCATTGATCTCAATAGGCACATTTGTCAAGGTGTGCTGCTTGTCAAATGCTGAAATTAAAAATGCCATGACATATAAACAGCCTTGTCTGGCTATTATTATAAAGTTCAGGCGGGTGGCCTGAAGAGGCAGTAAAACTGTAGCTCAGCCATCGACTTTTACCACTTTAATTGCCAATTTGAAAGAGATATATTTTATGAGCAAATTTACCAATTGTTCCTAGTGCTAGGTGTTTGTGTTCTATATGTTGAAAATAGATTGGTGCGCTATACTATCAAAAATTTCACAAAATTAACAATAGATAAAATAAATGAAAAATTGTGTGAAAATTCAAAACTAAAAGTCCATTCTCTTGTGACAACGTGCAAATGAATAAACTTTTGGTTTTTGTGTTCTATATGTTTATTTACTTATGGACCTTTCCATGTCAAAATTTATTATTGAGCAGAATTAATTTCAGACCTTCACATGAGTCCCAGTTTCTCATGTGGCCCCTTGGGAAAATTAATTGCCCACCCCTACCCTAGACTCTCAGAGGCTCAAGAGTTCTTATCACTGTGGGCAGAATGTAGGGGGCTAATTGGTCTGCCATGGAGGGCCGTAAGTCAGGGATTCTGTCCTCTGTTCGACCTGCAGTAGGTGATGCATGGCACTAAGGAAGATTTGTTTTCATAATGCCTGTAAGCCAACAGAATCTATCCATCCCAGTGCCACTATCCTAGTTTTCCTTGGCCATCTTCATCTCTGGTCTCCTCAATCTTTATTTTAAAAGTCACGGGCAGAATGCATTTTTCTTCAGCCGTGGCTGAGTAGTAAAAGCCCACATCCCCCCTCTTCGTCTTTCCAGGCAACAGGTACAGCATACAGGGTCAGCCTCTATGGGGAGCGATGATGTGTAGACATAAACTTTATTCCATGAAAGGGAGTTGGTACTGGCACTAATCAAAGCGTTAAAGGTCAGATTCTCCCAGCAGCAGCATCTGATGCCCAAGTACCTTTTTAGAAAGCACAAGCTGAAGCATTCCACTAAGGATTTTCCCTACTTATTTTTCGATAAGTTTATCTATTAAGGGTGGAAATTAGTCTGAAGCATTATGGCTGGAATTGTACATAGATGTGCGTACTACAAAGGTTATCATTGGAGTTTGTTATAGACCTCCCAGTGTTATTGAGGAGTTGGAGACTCCGCTCCTTGCACAGATAGAAAGAGCTGCAAGGGCTGGGACAGTGATAATAATGGGGGATTTTAGCAACCCAGAAATTGACTGGAGTAATGGCACTGCTGGGGCAGTTAAAGGGAAAACATTTATAAACCTATTACAAGACAGTTTAATGGTCCAGTTTATTGAGGCTCAAACTAGAAATTATACTATGCTGGGCCTGGTAATCCCAAACCATGCTGACATTATTACCAATAGTCATATAAAAGAAAATCTGGGTAGCAGTGACCATAATATGATTTTATTTAATGTTAGCTATAAGCAACAATCACATACTGGAAATATAAAAACACTTAACTTTAAGAGAGAAAATTTTCCAAGGATGAGGGCTACTCTCCAAGACTTAGACTGGGTGGGAATATTGGCATCGATGAACACAGACCAGCAATGGGAATTCTAACAATAGACTGTATGCGAACCCACTGCAAAGTATATTCCCATAGTCAATAAGTATAAAAAGTTAAAAACAAAACCTATGTGGCTCACGTCCAAAGTTAAAAGAGCTATAAATAATAAGAAAAGAGCTTTTAAAAAATATAAAATGAAGGAACACTTTCATCGTTCAAATGTTACAAGGAATTTAACAGAATATGCAAAAAGGAAATCAAGGACGCAAAAATTAAAAACGAATGACAGATTGCAAAAAACAGTAGGTCAAACCCCAAAAAATTATTCAAATATATTAATAGTAAAAATGTCAAGTCTGAGCATGTAGGCAGTTCACAAAATAATCTAGAGTGGGTGGCTGGAGACAAAGAGGAAGCAAATGTATTCAATACTTTCTTCAGCTCTGTGTATACAAAGGAGCATGGGGGGGCTCAAGTCCATATTAGGGATGGTATTGACACAGCCCCAAATTATCCACAATGTCTCAAAATTGATATAGTCCAGAAAAATTTAGACAGAATAAAGGTGGATAAAGCGCCTGGACCAGATGGCATTCACCCACAGATCCTAAAAGAATTGAGCTCTGTGATTTCAAAGCCATTGTTTCTAATTTTTAGGGACTCATTAATGACTGGAATAGTACCACTGGATTGGCGTAGGGCCAATATGGTGCCTATATTTAAAAAGGGATCAAAGTCTTTACCAAGAAGTTACAGGCCTGTTAGTTTAACTTTTATAGTCAGGAAGAAACTGGAAAGTCTAATAAAAGACCACATAGATGAGCTCTTGCTGGAAAAAAATATTTTTGTTCTAATAATTTAATTACAAATTTAAAGCAGCATACAGAAGTTTATACTTAAACAACGGTCAGAAAGTTATGAGAACAAGGAAACATTTTCCATTTTTATCAGAGACCCTGGACAGTTAAACGTAGAAAAACCATATCAAAAAGTTTTAGGCCCAACAGAAACAGCATGGATTCATGAAAGGCGGAAGTTGTCAAATAAGCCTGATTTCCTTTTATGAAGAAGTAAAACCTTGGACAGAGGGGTGGCTGTGGACGTAGTATACTTGGATTTTCCAAAAGTGTTTGGACACAGTTCCTCACACACGGCTAATGTGTAAGGTAAAGTCTACAGGCTTGGAAAGATCAGTTTGCAAATGGATAGAAAACTGGCTAAAAGATAGAATTCAGAGAGAAGTGGTTAATGATTCTTACTCTGAATGGTCTAAGGTTAATAGTGGTTCAGTGTTGGGGCCCCTTACTTTTCAATATCTTTATAAATGATATAGGGTTTGAGATTAAAAGTACAATTTCAGTGTTTGCAGATGACACCAAGCTTTGCAGTGGAATAACATTTTTACATGATGTCTCCAAGCTGACCTCAATACACAGTTTAATTGGACGACTATGTGTTAAATGAGGTTTTTTTGTTAATGTAAAATATGCACTTGCGAGCTAAGAATATACATGCATCATACATACTAGGGGGAGTAAAACTGGGGGAATCCATAGTGAAGAAGGATCTGGGGGTTTTGGTAGCTCAGAAGCTTAATAATTACATGCAATGCCACGCTGCAGTTTCCAAAGTGAGCAAAGTCCTTTCTTGTATAAACCACTTGCAGACCGCCGCAAGTACATATACTGTGGCGGTCAGCCCCTCACAGGCAAAGTGACGTATATATACGTCACTAGCCTGTGAGGCTCTGGGGAGCGAGCGCGCGCCGCTGGAGGCACGCTCTCGCGCTGTCACGGACCCCCCGCGTGTGTGACTAGCGGACCCGATGTCCGCCGGTCACTCAGCGATCATCGGTGGAGAGGGAGAAAGGCAGGCGGCTAGTGTAAACAAGCCGCCTGTCATTCTCCCCTATGTAGAAACAATGATCATACGGTTCTACTATGTAGGACCATTGATCATTGTTCCTACAGCTCAAGCCACAGCCAATCACAGTTAGAATCACGCCCCTAGGGACACACACCACCCCTCCCTCTCAAATAAAGTTAACCCCTTCACTGCCAGTGTAATTTTACAGTAACAGTGCATATGTATAGCACTGATTACTGTAGAAATGTCATTGGTAACCCCAAAAGTGTCAAAAATGTCAGTCAAGGGTCCGATCTGTCCGCCGCAATGTCGCAGTACCGCAAAAAAAATCGCAGATCGCCGCCATTAAGCGTTAAAAAAAAAAACAACAAAAATGACAAAAATCTTTCCCTTTGTTAGTAAACGCGATAACTTTTGCGCAAACCAATCAAAATACGCTTTTTGCGATTTTTTTTTTTTACCAAACATATGTAGCATAAAACAAATTGGCCGAAAATGTTAAAAAATTTTGATTTTTACATTTTTTGGGGGGGAATTTCATTTAAAAAAATGTTAAAAACATTGTTATTTTTGCAAAATTGACGCTCTTTTTTTGTTTATAGCGCATGATCAAAAAATTGCACAGGTGATCAAATACCACTAAAAGAAAGCTCTGTTTGTGGGGAAAAAAAGGACGTCAAATTCGTTTAGGTACAGCGATGCATGACCGCGCAATTGTCCGTTAAAGTCACGCAGTGCCGATTCGCAAAATACCCCCTGGTCAGGAAGGGGGTAAAATCTTCCAGGGCTTAAGTGGTTAAGAGAGGTACTGTATGTACTCCAGGGAGAGAGATATAATTTTGCCCCTGTACAAATCATTAGCAAGACCTCATCTGAAATATGCAGTTCAATTTTGGGCACCAGTTCTCAAAAAAGGATATTGTGGAACTGGAGAATGTGCAGAGAAAGGCAAGCAAACTGTTAAGAGGCACGGAGGAGCTCAGCTATGAGAAAAGATTAGAGGAATTGAATTCATTCTTTCTTAAAAAGAGGAGATTAAGGGGATTATGATCAACATGTACAAATGCATAATGGGTCCATAAAGTGAACTTGGTGTTGAGTTATTCACTTAAGGACATCACAGAGTACAAGGGGGCATGCTTTACGTCTGGAGAAAAAGAGTTTTCATCTCAAAATATGGAAAAGTTTCTTCACAGTAAGAGCTGTGAAAATGTGGAATAGACTCCCCCCCAGGGGTGGTTCTGGCCAGCTCAGTAAATTGCTTTAAAAAAGGCCTGGATTATTTCCTAAATGTACATAATATAACTAGGTACTAACATGTATAGGTAAAGTTGATCAAGGGGATATCGGATTGCCTCTCAGGGGATCAGGAAGGATTTTCTTCCCCTGCTGTAACAAATTGGATCATGCTTTGCTGGGGTTTTTCGCCTTCCTCTGGATCAACTGTGGGTATAGCATTGTGTATATGGGATTGTATGATTTTGTTATTTTTTTATTGATTGAGCCAGATGGACTTGTGTCTTTTTTTTCAACCTGACTAACTATGTAACTATTCAATCAGGTGTTTGTTTTGCCACCTGTATTTTTCAATGCTTAACACCTTTGAGGAAGAATTTTCCAAAATGTACTCATCTCCACCTGGGGTGGATACTGCAGTTTCTTTGTTAAACATGACCACATTTATTTCTGTGGGGGTGTTTTCTTTAACCCTCCTACAGTACATACAGGCACTTGCTTCTCAAACCTTAACATACTGTGCAAAACGCTTACATAAGGGTCTAGCAGAAGCACAAGTGTCACATGTTTATGTGAATTTGTTAGAGCAGCAAGTACAGGGATTAAAGTATGTTTCAATGTAGAGCTGGATCTTTGGTCTCTAGGCTGAGCTTGTCAGTGTCAATTGTGGTCATCTGCTGGTTGAAGTGGCTCAAGTGTTAGTGAGCTGACCAAACATCTAGGTTCTTATGCATCTGCAATTTAAAGGTGATTTACTTTTTTGGTGCAATATTCAAGAAGATAAGAGGAAGGCCAAGAATTCTTGTCACAAATTAAGAGCTATCTTTTGAAGCCATAGGTTTTATTTGTTTGCAAGGAAAATTCAGTCAAGTCCTCTAAGCTCTCTACCTCAACAGAGGACAGGCATCCCTGGCATTCCAAGTTAATGGAAAAGTTTTCCTCCACATTAATCTTTTCCTTAGCCTGTTCAGTGCAAAGCTAGGGAATGACTTCAAGTATTTGAGGACTATTGACTAATCCACATGTTGTCATGGGGTACCTAAATTACATCTATTTCTATTTCTAATCTATTAATCTATTAATTGGAACTATAATCCAAGCCATCTATCAACACTGATAGACAATAAATTTGTGTAAATTTTGAATCTCAAGAAGTCTTTAACAATTTTAATATTTTGCCTGGAATACCTGGAGCTGGTTTTAGATATTAACCTGGCCAAGGTTTCCCTTCTGACAGAAGAAAACTACAGAAACTACAACTTTTGAATTGCCTACTATGTTGTCACAAGTAGTTGTCCATTTGCCATTGTATTTGAGTTTTGAGTCTTATATTAGCAGCCTTCAAAAGCCATTCCTTATTCACAACATCATACCAAAGTTTTGCAGCACGAGACCCTGTCACAATGGTAAAAATCTCCTCTGCCTCTGATAAGCTATCTGGGAGGTTGTTCCTATTGTGCTGGAAAAGAGTAACAATGGATGCAAGGTTAGATGGCTGTGGAGGAGTACTGAGACTCCGGTCTACTCAGGGTTCATGTAACCCAGATGAGTACTTGCTTCCTATAATTGTGTGGGAAATTCAAGTCATCAGATAGGCTCTGCTTTCCTGGGTGCACCACCTGGAAGGAAACGTTATGTGGGTGCAGTCAGATGCTTTAGTGGTATCATTTTAAAGAATATCTGTGACGTAAGTGGCCATCATCTATAATTGTACAATTAGAAAAGAAACAAAGGAGATCTGACTTTACAGGCCAAATTGGGAGAGATATATGTTCTCATCTTTAAAACAATATATCTTTCACCAACCTCGTGTACACCGTCCTGCTATATGGTTGTCCATCTTGGTCTGGGATAATTCCAGACCATTAAAGAGTTCCCTCTGGCCGATGCCACAGGATGCCAAATGTGGGTGTGTGCAGCCGCCGAGGCGAAAGGATCCACCCTTAACAAGTCTCTGCCGCCGCCACATCACTTCCGTGCGCCGCCAACAAACATCATGGCAGGAAGTATGTTATCAACTTTTTAGGTCGGTTGTATCATAATATAGTCCCGACACCCACCCAGGGAACATTCCTTGCATAGGTATTGCTGGAGGTTTGTTTCCATTTGTTTTTCCAGCACGATTATTTCAGTGAATGGTGAATGATGTATATAATATTTGTACCAGTGTTTATTTGTAAAGTATGTTGTTTCTATTTATAGGTGAGCACTATAGGGTCTTTTTGCCCTGAAAAAGCAAATAGTGAAACTCGTTGGCACTGAAGACCATGATCATATAGTTCCCGTCTGAGTAGTTATTTATACTTCCCTCTGTTTTAGGGATTGCTTTTATAATGTTTGTGTTAGTTTGTATTATGTATATTGTTTTATTGGATTATGATACAAATAAATATAGGTTTTATTTAAATGATAAAAAATCACTCTTTTTGGCCTGTAAAGTATGATCTCTTTTGTTTCTTTTCTAATTATGCTTAAGTGGTAGCGTATGGATATCATCAGAGTAGTGGGGACCAAAAGACTGATTATAGCACTAGAAGTGTAGAGCTGGAAGTGTCTCACATCCTAGTTTGGGCACAGATCTATGTGGGTATTGTGTGTGGTGTGGGTCCATAGAGGCACACGCTCACTCCTTCTCCATTGTCCCTCTGCTGGTTTTTCTCTGGTGTGGTTTTCTCTGTCATATAACTGAGCTTGTTCTCAGTGTAAGGTGTTTGGCCACCAGAAAAGTCATGCCTGGGCTGTGTTTTGTTTTTTATTTTTACCTAGCATTCTTCTCCTGCATGTGGCATTGATAGTTGATGATCTAAAGCAAAACTGTATCCTCCAATGAATGCAGAGAAACTGGATTTTATGAGTTCAAAAAATCCTATTTTTTGTTTTACAAATAAACAATTATCACATGGAAAATTGTTCCTAGATAACTAAAGGTTAGCCAAAGTAATAGGAGTGCAAAGCAGCAATTGTCATTAGGAAACATTGGACTAAACTGATTAGGAAGTCAAAGCTCTCTTATGAGTTTGGTAAACAATGGGTTTATTGCAGCACAGCTGAAAGGTAATCATTCTAATGATGTAAAAAGGTGGAAGTTACTTCCACCTTCTAGCTGGATAGAATAGTCCATAATATTATATGCAATATTTCAAATTTACCTCACTGCACAATGAAAATTATTTTAAAATTTTGAATAAGCCTTACCAATATTAAACAATGAAAGAAAATATGTACATTATATATTCACTTTACACTAGCTGAACCATGTTTCTCCGCAATAGTGAAGAGAACGTTGACTTATATGGAAAGATTTAATACAATTTGTGATATTTTTTTTTTCTAATCTTACTTTTGGCTTATCTATGAATTTTACAAATTAGATTCCCATTTGGATTCCAAATATCCCATAATTACCAAGTTAGAAAGATAAATGTTTCATAATATGACTTTTGTGACCTTAACTATACAGTCTTATTGCTATACTGAGCACAATGAACATTTAAAAGGGATTTGCTGCTCTGATTTCTGTTGTCGTGGCAACTGGAGATTGAAGACAATTTGTCAGCTGAGTTCATATAAGATTTCAGCTGTATGTGCTCACTTATAGAGTAAAGGGAAAGGGAATAATCCTATCAAAGGCCATCACCTCCTTTGCTTTCAACAAGTGTACTCCTGGGCAACAAGACTCCAGAACAAACAAACAGTTCATTCTGATAAGACAAAGTACAATTATCTGCAAGCAGGATAAACATTTCTAGTGTAATATCACATGATGATGTTTTTCTATTTTTTCCTTTTGCCTGTATAATTCTTTATGTTCTATGTATGTATTTGCCATATTAGCTCTTTAGTGTTTTCTTTCCATGTGTTGGCTTTTAACTGGATACTTTTTGTCTGCCTCAAAATATGATGGGGCTTTTTGTTTAGGGACAGGTATGGCATTCATTTAGTAAAAGGTTTAATGTATATTTAGTTTAAAGGTTTGATTAGAAAGAAAGAGGGAAAATAGAAAAAAAAAAAGATGGAGAGATTTTACCAGAATTCCTGTTTTTGTTGTTGCCAACATATTTGTTGAAATACACACTTGGTCATTATGTGTGTACTATTAAGTCCCCGTTCACACTGGGGCGACCTGTGAGGCGACCTGGTCGCCTCACAGGTCGCCGTAGGTTGCCTTCCATAGGGAAGCTGTGGACCCGTTCTAATAGGAGCGACACAAGTCGCTCCGACTTAGAAAAATGGTCCGGAGCTTCTTTGGAGCGACCCGGAGCGACCGTCATAGACTTCAATGTTATGAAGTCCGTGCCGGCCGCTCCGAGGTCGCGGGGCGAGCAGCGCGCAGCGACCTCGGAGGTCGCCCCGGGAAGTGGCGTCGCTGCTATGTGAACGGGGCCTTACATGTTTATTTAACTTTTTGTTTCTGGTGGAGGGGGCCAGCAGGGTACAATACATAGCTTCCTGAAAACATCATGGCACCCTTCCTTGTACTCCTCTAAAGAGTTTTCAGCCCTGATGCAAGAAGTGAGACGGCTGTTGTGAGAAGTTAGGCAGTCTAGAGAAGTGGAACTTTGCATGCAGACTGTTCTAGGCAACACTCACATGTGTTACAAAGCCTCTTTGTTTAAAAGAACTGAAATCCAGTAAATGAAATGGGTGGGCCAGGGACTGTTATGATTGGGCTAGATGTTGTTGGATCGTCTTCAGCCAGGAATTGAGGCAGAATCTATTTTTCTTGCTGCAGCATCTAATGCACACTGTGAGAAGTTCACAGTGAGCAGAAAAATCTATTTCAATACAGAAAAGAGGAACATGTACATCTGTGCAAGACTAAAGGTAAGGCTGGAGTTCGGCTTTCAGGGAAGGTTTACACCTATGCAATTCAAGGAAGGTCTGAAATCACACAAAAAGTGTTGCATGCACTACTTTTCAAAAACACCACTGTTAAAGGAAGAACAAGACCCAGTGATTACTATATTTTAAGTATATTAGAATCTATGTGATTCTAGAGCAAAAAGTCCATATGGTAAGCAGGAAAGGATCTTTTACCAATATACTAGAGAGCAGTTATGTTTAAAGTTCACCTGTGCCCAGACTATGGACATTAACCACTTCAATACAGGGCACTTTCACCCCCTTCCTGCCCAGGCCAATTTTGCCCTTTTAGCGCTGTTACATTTTGAATGACAATTGCGGGGTCATGCAACACTGTACCTACACCAAATTTATGTCATCCCCCCCCCCCCCCCACAAATAGAGCTTTCTTTTGGTGGTATTTGATCACCTCTGGGTTTTTTCCTTTTTGCTAAACAAATAAAAAAGACTGAAAAGTTTGGGAAAAAAAAATTTGTTTATGTTATACAATTTTGTAAATAAATACGTTTTTTCCTGCACTGATGAGCACTGATGAGACTGCACTGACAGGCACTGATGAGGAGGCACTGATGGGGTGGCACTGATAGGCGGCACTGATAGGCAGCACTGATAGGCACTGATATGCTGCACTGATAGGTAGCACTGATATGCAGCATTGGTGGGCACTGATAGGCGGCATTGATGGGCACTGATAGGTGGCACTGATAGGTGGCACTGATGGGCACTAATGGGCACTAATAGGCAGCACTGGTGGGCACTGATAGGCGGCACTGATTGGCACTGAAGGGCGGCACTGATGGGCACTATTGGGCACTGATAGGTGGCACTGGTGGGCAATAATGGGCACTGGTGGGCGACACTGATAGATGGCACTGGTGGGCAGCACTGACATGGAGGGCACTGGTGGGCAGCACTGATGGGGAGGGCAATGGGGGGCTCCCTGAGTCCTGATTGCCATCCCTGGTGGCCATAGTGGGCATCCCTGGGGTCATGGGTGGGCATCCCTGGGGTCATGGGTGGGCATCCCTGGTGGTTCTAGTGCCACCCCCCCCCGAGGGTCTGCACTGGTAATCAATGATCTGATTACCAGTGCCGACCCCCCCCCCCCCCCATCAGGGGAGCCGCCGATCGGCGCTCCTTTACTCGTGGCTGTCAGGCATGTACTAAGGAAAGCCGATCAACGGCTCTTTCTCTTTACTATGTGACCAGCCGTGATTGGTCATATGGTCATATGTTTTTTATAAAAAAAAACACTGTCTGTTATATGTTTTGAATAAAAATATGTAAAAATATTTTATCAATATGATTTTTTCTCCATCATTTATTGGTATGTCTGCACATTAAAAGTCCCACAACAAAATCCTATATCTATTCTTAGTCTCTGAACTATCTTCACTCTGTACCACTACAGGGTTTGCTGTATAAAATACATTGGAACTCTCATCTCTGCATGTAAAACTTTTCTCTGCTTCTTGTCAAAAATGTATTGCTTTCAAACCTACGTAACCATCCTTAATGTGATATTTCATATTGTTATTATAGCTTTCACTATATATTTGTACCAATATCTGTCTTAATGAAACTTTCTGTGATTTTCCTTCATGTATATGAGCAGTATTATGAGCAGAATTATTTTTGTTATGTTACATAAACATTTTTTTAAAGAATGTTGTAAAAAGAAGGCTGGTAGGCTGCCAAGATTCTGGTCCTGGAAAGTAGGTGGGATTTCTGTCTTTCTGTTGTGAACTTTGAAGACTCATTTCTCCATTATTCCTATAACTATAGAGCTGATTCAGGCTCATTTTAAAGTGTTTGTACTGTCTTCCAGTTCAGTAAATTGAAATACTTTTGTGTCCATACTCTGGGCTCATGTTCACTTTAACTTCCTCCCATCCGCGCTACAGCATATATACGGCTGCAGCGCGGACTCGAATTTTCGGGAGGCCGTTTTTAAACGGCCTCCCAGAAGCAGGCTCCCCGCGCACTCCCGCGAGCGCGCATCGGGGAGAATCTGTGTCGGCCGTGTCCCTTGGACACAGCTGATCACAGATCGTGGTGAATGGCCAATCACAGCGGCCATTCACCACGTGATCGGACCATCCAATGAGAGATGATCTCATATGTAAACATATGAGATCATCTCTCATCGCCGGCGCTCCTTCCTCACACGGAGCCTGCAGTGTGAGGAAGGAGGGGGAGCCGTTAGCCGCCGGGGACACACAGCAATGTAATCAGGGCACTGATCACCAGTGCCCTGATTACTAAAAGGTAAAAAAACATACACAAATTGCCCCCAACAGTGCCCACAGTGCCCGTCATCAGTGTCCCCCATCAATGCTCAAAATCAGTGCTCATAGTGCTGCCAGTCAGTGCCTGCTCATCTAGGCACTGATGAGCACTGACTGGCAGCACTATGGGCACTGAGTGTGGGCACTGATGGTGCTGCCCATCAGTGCTCATCAGTGCCACCCATCAGTGCTCATCAGTGCCACCCGTCAGTGTCCATCAGTGCCATCCGCCAGTGCCCATCAGTGCCGCCTCTCAGTGCCCATCAGTGCCGCCCGTCAGTGCCGCCTCTCAGTGCCCAGCAGTGCCACCTCTCAGTGCCACCTCTCAGTGCTCAGCAGTGCCACCTCTCAGTGCCCAGCAGTGCCGCCTATCAGTGCTCATCAGTGCCGCCTATCAGTGCCGCCTATCAGTGCCACCTATCAATGCCGCCTATCAGTGCTCATCAGTGCGGCATATTAGTACCTCCTCATCAGTGCCCATAAGTGCCCCCTCATCAGTGCCCATAAGTGCCACCTTATCAGTGCCCATCAGTGCAGCCTATCAGTGCCCATCAGTGCCGCCTCATCAGCGCACATCAGTGAAGGAGAAAAATTTATTTTCAAAATTTACTCGCAGAAAATAAGAAAAAACATTTTTTTTTCAAAATTTTCTGTCTTTATTCTTTTTTTTTTGTAAAAGATAAAAAACCCAGAGATGATTAAATACCACCAAAAGAAAGCTCTATTTGTGTGAAAAAAATGATAAAAATTTCATATGGGTACAGTGTAGCATGACCGCGCAATTGTCATTCAAAGTGTGACAGTGCTGAAAGCTGAAAATTGGCCTGGATGGGAAGGGTGTTTAAGTGCACAGTAGGCAAGTGGTTAATAAGCAGGTGCAACAGTTCTGCTTTCTAAACTTTGAACTTTGATAAAGGAAACTTTGGGCTTTTTTTCCAATGACCTTTCAGTCCTGATTGTAGTGAGTAAAAAAAAAAAAAAAAAAAGAATATTGTAACACACTATTTCCTTTAGTAGATTGCTGTGAGGGTGAGTGATGTTGTTTGTTCACAAAATGCAGTATAATTTCACAATGAGAACACTTTGACCTTCTAAGGGGTCCTCGGGATCTCATTACAAGATCACCATAACACATCAAATTCTTACGTTATGGAGATGAGTAGAGGGGTAGGTGTCCTGTTGTCCAGCAAGGCAAAAAAACTTGTTGTTAGCTCATATTGGAAGCAATTATTGGATTAGCAATTAGCAAATTCTGGACTTGCAGTGTTGCAGAGAAATGTGTTACATATTTTCATTTTCCATTTTGCCCAGAAATACAGTTTAGTATTATCAGTTGCTCTGTTGAAATGCAAGAAAACTGTATAATGCACACTAAATCTATGTATCAAATATTTACAAACCAAAGTCTTCTAACTGGTTTAAAAGCTATTATTAAATATGGATATTAATAATAATATTTTTAGGACAACATATTTTTGACTTGTCATTTAGGGGATCCCATCGTAAGCCCCGGTTATTCCCAAGCAGTAAAAAGACCAATCATTTGTGCAATTTCAGAAAAAAGTTTTCACTTACCTAAAAAGCTAAACAGCAATTGACATTCATAATGCAGAGTGAAAGAATGTGTGTCATCACTGTATTATTAATAAACCCCACATAATGAATCTCCTGGAGATGTGATTTCTTTACTGTCTGATCACTACAGCTGTGGAATATTTCACTTCAAAGCCACTGATCATGTAATAATGCATGTAATCGCATCATCACAGCATAATAATTGTCCCTAGCGTTCTTCCTATCAAGCTGTTGTATTCATTTGTCCATCCTTCAAAGCATTAGTACCCTCTTTATAAACCTGACAGTAGATCTGATCTTTGGTCCCCTGGAAATTCAGTGCTAAGATATTTATATGTTTTTTTTTGGTTTTGAAAAATATGAATTGTTGCAGGGTCAGTCTGCAAGAAGTAGCGATTTCATAAACAAATGATCCTGCCCTATGTACATCATTGCTTGGACAACTGGAAGCTTCTCATTCATTCTTTCTAAAAGTAACAAATGACAAGAATCAAATTAGTGTATTTATTTAAAATAAAATTAAAATCGTAGATAATTCTTCATCACAATTTGGAGTTGAAACTTGGAACATTGGGGCTTTTTACATTATATTTTCCATTAATTTTCTATTGTATCATCAGCATGGAAAACGGGAAAGATTTACTTAAAAACTGACTTCTAATTGTAATTTAACCTAAGGATTTTTAGGTTCTTTTTTTTTTAAATAACAAACATGTTATACTTCCCTGCTCTGTGTAATGGTTTGTTATACTTCCCTGCTCTGTGTAATGGTTTGTTATACTTCCCTGCTCTGTGTAATGATTTGTTATACTTCCCTGCTCTGTGTAATGTTTTTTTATACTTCCCTGCTCTGTGTAATGATTTGTTATACTTCCCTGCTCAGTGTAATGGTTTGTTATACTTCCCTGCTCTGTGTAATGGTTTGTCATACTTACCTGCTCTGTGTAATGGTTTGTTACACTTCCCTGCTCTGTGTAATGGTTTGTTACACTTCCCTGCTCTGTATAATGATGTGTCATACTTCCCTGCTCTGTGTAATGGTTTGTTATACTTCCCTGCTCTGTGTAATGATTTGTTATACTTCCCTGCTCTGTGTAATGGTTTGTTATACTTCCCTGCTCTTTGTAATGGTTTGTCATACTTACCTGCTCTGTGTAATGGTTTGTTACACTTCCCTGCTCTGTGTAATGGTTTGTTACACTTCCCTGCTCTGTATAATGATGTGTCATACTTCCTTGCTCTGTGTAATGGTTTGCTATACTTCCCTGCTCTGTGTAATGGGTTGTCATACTTCCCTGCTCTGTGTAATGGGTTGTCATACTTCCCTGCTCTTTGTAATGGTTTGTTATACTTCCTTGCTCTGTGTAATGGTTTGTCATACTTCCCTGCTCTGTGTAATGGTCTGTTATACTTCCCTGCTCTGTGTAATGGTTTGTTATACTTCCTTGCTCTGCGTAATGGTTTGTCATACTTCCCTGCTCTGTGTAATGTTTTTTTCATACTTCCCTGCTCTGTGTAATGGTTTTGAAGAGAACAACCCTGATTCTCCTCTTCTCCAACCACCGCTTGCTAAGAGGGCACTCCTGCATGCTTGCTTATGCAACCCACACAGAAAAATCTCATGGCAACACCCACCAAACACGAGTCACTCTCACGGTACCACATAGGCTGAGTTTGCATCTGCGTGTTTCCAAATGAATGGCAACCCATACAGAAAACACTTGCATTGCTGTGCCTTTCTAAAATGTGCAGCAAAGCATGTTGCACTTTCTATGTAGGCTGCATTCTCACTGGCCCATTTCTGAATGCATGACAAACCACCATAAAGTGACATTTTATATGCCCCCCTTTTCCTAATGGAGAAGTGGTGGGAAGATTACCAATATTCTAGTCAGGTTTAGGCGGGCTTTCCCCTTATTTTTCCTCAGGGAAAAGAGGCGGGAAGAACTGCCTGAGGTAGCCTGAGGGATCACGTGTACTGGCAGGTGACAGGCGCACCTGCGGTGCACACGTGACCCCTGAGGAAGCTTCTAGAATAGCCTTAGAGTATATAAAGAGGGTCCATACCAAGGGGGCTCATTCGCCTCAGAAGGCATCAAGCTGTGGTGTTCCCCACCCCCCCCCCTTATGTCGCGGCTGTTGGTATGTGGTGGGTCACCTTTGTAACTATGCAAAGGGGGACTAGTCTTATTTTACTGTAAGGTGGGAGTTATTTGAAAAATGATTTAGGGCTGTTTCACACGGCCGCTCTGCTGTTTTTGTCCGCTGCGGGACTTTTTTTTTTTTTATGGAGCGGATGACAGTTGTGTCATGCGCTCCGTGTGTCCGCATATCATCACATCCATTTGCGGATGATATGCGGACATAATGTAAGTCTATGGGCATTGCGGATGTCAGCGGATGACACCGCTGACATTCGATTTTCCTTCCTTTCCGTTTTTTGAACGGAGGAAAAAAACGGAACAGAACTGAAAGGAAGAAAATCGGATGTCAGCGGATGGTATTCCGCTGACATCCGCAATGCCATTGACTTGCATTATGCCTGCAAATCATCCGCAAAAAAATAGGATGATTTGCGGACATACGGAGCGGCCGTGTGAAAGATTCCTTATTTATTGATACAGCCAGAGCTGTAATGGCTAGGCTGTCTAAATGTTTTTCTAAAAAATAACTGGTTTTTATTATTTATTATATATTTTAAACCAATAATAAACGTCCGCGGCCAATTTATTTCCAAATTATTGGTGTCTGTTTTATTTATTGATACTGAGTTTAATGTGAGTTTATGATCTTTATTTGGTAAAATGTAAGAGATCCTGCCTACTATCCCATGCACGCTTTGCCATGTGTTTCAAAAAATGTGTGGCAATGCGCATCACATTTGCATTATTATTTGTTCACATCTGCCTGTTTCCAAATGCATGGCAACCCGCAATAAAAAAATGCACACTTTGCCATGTGCTTTGAAAATGAGCAGCAATGTATGTTACACTTGCGTTACTATTTAGGCTGCGTTCTCATTTACGCAATTCCAAATACAACCAGCACAGAAAACATGCACTTTGTTGTGCATTTCCAAAACACATAGCAACGCATGCACAGCAACCCCCACAAAAACACGCACTTTGACGCACATTTTGAAAACACATGGCAACGCGCATCATATTTATGTTACCATTTGTTTGCATCACACTATGGTGAGCACTTTGAAAAGGTGTGACAATGTGTGGCTCACTTGTATTACCATTTGTTTGCATCTGCATGTTTCTAGCGCACAGCAACCTACATAAAAAAAACACATGCTTTGCCATGCATATCAAAAATGCTCAGCAACCCTTCGAAGAAATGATGTGCTTTGTCATGTGTTTTAAAAACAACAACGCGCGCCGTGTTTGTGTTATCATTCGTTCACATCTGTGCATTTACAAACGCATAGAAATCCATAAGAAAACACACTGCATGCTTGCATTACTTTTCTTTTGCATCCGAGCAAATGCATGGCAACCCACAAGAAAATGCACACCCTGCCATGCTTTTCAAAAACACACGACAACGCTCATCGTGCTTGCGTTACAATTCGTTTGCATCTGTACATTTCCCAATGCACAGCAAGCCGCAAGAAAATGCATGCTTTGCCATGTGTTTTGGAAACGTGTTACAATGTGTATCATCCTTGTGTTATCATATAGGCTGCATTCACATCTGCACATTTCAAAATGAGCAGCAACCCATACAGAAAATGTGTGCTTTGCTGGGCATTTCGAAAACACGTGGCAATGCATGTCGTTGGGTTATTATTCGTCACATCTGCGAGTTTCCGAATGTAGGGCAATCTGCTAGAGAAAAACACGCATTTTCTGTGTGATAGTCTGTAATAATCGTGCTGGAAGCCACCTGACTTTCATGTGGTGCTGTGTGAACCAGTATCTATTCATCCCCCCCAGCATCAGTACTACTAGCTTTCCCAGCAGGCTGTGTATATTATATTGAGGGCTTTCCTTTTTTTTTAATAATGCTGGGATCAGTGAGGCGGGACTTGGGAGGTTTTGACTCTTCCTGTAGGTGTGACTGTGACACCATCAAAGCTGTGAAGGAAGTTACATAATTTGCAGACTACAAAGGGGTGTTTTCTAGGCTTGAGATGAAGCAGGAAGTGAATGTAAGGCCCTCGGTCTACATCCAGACTATTCAGAGTGTCACATGGTACAAATCCAACACTAAACCAAGAATATTAAGGGATCTGCAAACAACAGAGCAACATGGTACAGAGGTATGATCTACAGTATGCTGGGACTGATCATTCCATTCATGTCTAGTGAAAAGAAAGTTGGAGTTTAACTTTAACCACTTAAGCCCCGGGGGATTTGACTGCTAAAAGACCAGGGGGTATTTTGCGATTCGGCACTGCGTGACTTTAACGGACAATTGCGCGGTTGTGCGACGCTGTACCCAAACGAATTTGATGTCCTTTTTTTCCCACAAACAGAGCTTTCTTTTGGTGGTATTTGATCACCTGTGCGATTTTTTGATCACGCGCTATAAACAAAAAAAGAGCGTAAATTTTGCAAAAATAACAATATTTTTCACATTTTTTATATGAAATTTCCCCCAAAAAAAAAGTAAAAATCAAAATTTTTTAACATTTTTGGCCAATTTGTTTTATGCTACATATGTTTGGTAAAAAAAATCGCAAAAAGAGTATTTTGATTGGTTTGCGCAAGAGTTATCGTGTTTACTAACAAAGGGAAAGATTTTTGTCATTTTTGTTGTTTTTTTTTTAACGCGTAATGGCGGCGATCTGCGATTTTTTTTGCGTTACTGCAACATTGGGGTGGACAGATCGGACCCTTGACTGACATTTTTGACACTTTTGGGGTTACCAGTGAAATTTCTACAGTAATCAGTGCTATATATATATGCACTGTTACTGTAAAATTACACTGGCAGTGAAGGGGTTAACTTTATTTGAGAGGGAGGGGCTGTGTGTGTCCCTAGGGGCGTGATTCTAACTGTGATTGGCTGTGGCTTGAGCTGTAGGAACACTGATCAATGGTCCTACATAGTAGAACCGTATGATCAGTGTTTCTACACAGGGGAGAATGACAGGCAGCTTGTTTACACTAGCCGCCTGCCTTTCTCCCTCTCCCCCGACGATCGAAGAGTGAGCGGCGGACATCGGGTCCGCCGGTCACACACGTGGGGGGTCCGTGACCGCGCGGGAGCGGGAGCGCGCCGGCGGCGGCGCGCTCGCTCCCCAGAGCCTCACAGGCTAGTGACGTACCGATACGTCACTCTGCCTGTGAGTGGCTGACCGCCGCAGTATATGTACTTGCGGCGGTCGGCAAGCGGTTAAAGAGTAAATCAAGCCAAAAACTTTTTTTTTTAGTTTTGGATTGAGTGTAGAAGGTTTAGGCATCCTGACAATTTTTAATGCTATGCAAGCTTCTGTAAGAAAGATTTCCCTTCACTTCTGGTATTGCTGACAACAGTTTCACCAGAGAGGAATTAAAGGAAAATCTCAAAAAAGGACACAGACAACAATAAAAATAGGAGGTCTAACCTTCCCCTACTCCACTAAAGAGAGGCAATTTTATTTTTACCTGTGCTGCTTTTCTGCACATAGTAGTAAACAACTCACAGGGGTTCTAAATCTTCTCCACTCTTTCCAAAACAAGAGAAAAGTTTTTGGCCTAACCTACACTTTAATTTATTTCTTGTAATAATGGTCCTAAACCGTTAAACAAAGCTGATAAATTTTGCTTTGGAGACAAATGATTATAGGATTTATTTTCTGAACAGGCTGGGACCATGAGTTTTCAAAACACAAGTTTCTGCCCATTTTATGGCCCAAAGACTGTTATTATTTCTGTTTCTAAATGAAGGTATGTATAGTGAACCGACACTAGTTTGAAAAAAAAAAAAAACGCATCAATTGCAAATGACAAAAAACGCATACAATTCACTAAATATGCATAAAGCTTATATACCAGATAAAAAAAATGTTATCCAATGGATAGGAAGAAAAGCAATGTCAAAGCTGGTGAATGTATCCAAATATCAAAGGATATAAAATAAAATAAAACGCATCCAGCAGCCAAGAATGTGTTCTAATAAATGAGGAAACGCATCAAACAGCAAAAAAAATTCCAAGTGAATAAAATTAGATAAAACATGTGTGGTAGGTGGAAAATAGAAGGATATTCACAAACACATGTGATGTATGTTCATGACACATTCAAGGTATGGTGTTGAAACCATAATGAAAAGTGAAAAAATGAAAAAAAAAATGAAAAAAAGGTGTTATGAATATTCATATCTCCTATGTGACAGACAGAGACAGATTACAGGATTCAGCATAGCTGAACCTGCGATCTGTGTCACACAACCCCCTCCTCCCACACACGTCAGTAAGCATGAGGCATACATTTAACCCCTTGATCACCAAAAAAGTGAACCCCTTCCCTGCCAGTGTCATTATTACAGTAACAGTGCATATGTATAGCACTGATTACTGTAGTAATGTCACTGGTACCCCCAAAAGTGTCAAAAATGTCAGTCAGGGGTCCGATCTGTCCGCCGCAATGTCGCAGTCCCGCAAAAATAAAAACGCAGATCGCCGCCATTACTAGTAAAAAAAATTAACAATAAAAATGACAAATCTTTCCCGTAGTTAGTAAACGCGATAACTTTTGCGCAAACCAATCAAAATACGCATATGTAGCAGAAAGCAAATTGCCCTAAAATGTTAAAAAATTTAGATTTTTACATTTTTTTTGGGGAATGTTATATATCAGAATGTAAAAAATATTGTGTTTTTTTTTCAAAATTGTCGCTCTTTTTTTCAAAAATTAAAAATCACACAGGTGATCAAATACCACCAAAAGAAAGCTCTATTTGTGGGGAAAAAAAGGACATACATTTAATTTGGGTACAGCGTGGCACGACCGCGCAATTGTCCGTTAAAATAACGCAGTGCCGAACCGCAAAATATAGCCTGGTCAGGAATTTTTTTGTCAAAGACATGTAGCTAAATACATTTTGGCCTAAATATATGACAAAAATTGAATATATTGGATATTTTTTAACTGTAAAAGTAGAAAATGTCAATTTTTTAGCAAACTTTTCATTCTTTTTTTATTAATATCGCAAAAAAAATTGTTTGGGTACAGGGTTGCATGACCGCGCAATTGTCAGTTAAAGTCGCACAGTGCCAAGTTGCAAAAAGTGGCCTGGACGTTAAGCAGGAAAATCCTCCGGTGGTAAAGTGGTTAAAAAAAGGGATATGAATAAAGATCACATGCGATCCAGGTGTACAGTGCAGCAATTTTTGCTCAACATGTTTCACCAAGAGGTGGCTTCTTCAGGAGACTTTTTA